>NC_056741.1:1785860821-1786085821 GCF_019279795.1 Protopterus annectens | reverse complement strand
GGACAATGTCCCCTAAACTTGCTGTCCAGCTGTGCTCCTTTATGCTGGTGTATCCAGCATCACTATGTGCATGAAAGTGTCCTTACTCCCCTTACTTTCCCTCAAAAGAAATTCCTACAGGCAATGGGCGTACAACACAGTTATAAGATGAAGTACAGGAGGAGAGGATTAGCCTTCTTATAGCCTACCTGTGCATGACCTGACACAACAACAACTTTTTCCAGATAAGCATCAAAGCTAAAACGTTGCCATTGCAAACGCTTATAAGTACCAACCTTCCTTTCCAATATTTGTACTTTATGTTCAAAGTCCAACGCATTAGTAGATGAAATAGTGGTAGTTTTATGTTGAAGTACAGGAATCTCTGTTGTAACAAGCAACAAAGGATTAATCTCTTTTTCAAAGAGATGCTTTAAACGATTTCTAGACTCCATCTTTGGCTGCTACAGGCTGAAAAACCCAACTTGCAGTATAAGGCACCAAAGGAACACCAAGTATATACTGCTGCAAAGTCAAAGGTACAAAGCACATTGAGAAAGGGTCTTGTACCTGAAAGCTTTGTGTTTGATAAAGGTGTGTGTTTTTTACCTCAACTTTTTCGTTGTGCTTTGTACCTTTGACTTTGCAGCAGTATATACTTGGTGTTCCTTTGGTGCCTTATACTGCAGTTTTTTTCCTGATCCATCTTCACATTCTGATATGGCATTTATCAGCCAACAATCTGTAGACATCCCCAAAAAAATGTAGAGCTAAAGATAGAGACAGACCACACAAGGCTATGCCTTCCGACGACAGGTCTTAGTACGTCGTCAGTTCTCTGGAATTCAGTGAGGCGCTTTCACAGCCCCTGATGCCCGATTTGATATCTACACAGGCCTCTAACAAGACCATTTCAGAGTCTGGTATGCCACAGAAATCTTCTTCATCTTCCAAGCCTTGGGCTGTCTCTGCCTCGGTTGGGTCCAAAGCCACTACACAGGCACCGGCTTCCAAGGAGGCCTTTCACACTACTGAATCTAGATAAAAAACAATGTCTTCTCTTCTGACTACCATTTCTCTCAGACTGACGGATTCCCTCAGGCCTAGAAGCCAGGCCACTCCTAGGAAATCTGCTTCTAGCCACCATCATGCTACTGCTCCACCACCCCAAGCACAAATGCTGAAAATGGCAGAGGATCTCATCTCCCTTATCCGGGGTAGTCAGGCCACAACTTCTAAAAGGAAAAGGCACCCTTCTCCAGAAATTAAGATAGAACAGAATTCTGAGGAATCTGACTATTCAGTTTTGAAGAGGAACAGCATCCTTTAACTGCTTATGAGGATTCAGATGCAGAGGAATCCATCCCTTCTGCCTCCCCTCCAGAGGACCTTTCCTTTGAGGAAACTCCACTCCCTCAGGGAACATTTTCAATGGGAATCCCAGGACTTCCTACAGTCTAAGAAAAGACTTAGAGAGTTTTTGGACCTGCCTCAGCACAGACCCCTGGCCATTCCCCCTATTTTAGAAGTGGTGGATGATGTTTTCCATGAATCCAGCTTAGCCCCTGCCACCCTCCCTTCTGCTCCCAGTAAACCTGACAGGTACTACAGAGGACCTGATTCTCAAAAATACCTGTACAGAAATCCTGCTTCAGACCCAGAGGTCATTACACAGGAACCTAAAGGAGCTAAGACTAATTCTTCCAAAAAATCCTCCTCCTTCTGACAAGGACTCCAGAGCTCTGAACAGATGGGGTAAAAAAGTATACAGCTCTGCAACCTTAGCTATCAGAGCACTCAGTTGTCAGTTCCATATGTTAAAATATCAACAACACACTTTGGAACTATTAAAACAGAAAATTGCTACCTTTCCTGACTGTGACAATTCCAAAGAGTTAGCAAATTTAATGCACTCTGCTTGTCAAGTGGCCAGACACTCATTACAATGTGGATATGATGCCCTAGAAGCCTCTAGCAGGGCAGCAGTGACAGGATCTGTTATTAGGAGACATGCATGGCTGAAGGAATAACCTCTCCCTGATCATGTCAAGTCTAAACTTATTGATGCACTCCTAGATAAGGAGTGCTTGTTTGGGGAAAAGCAGAAGAGGTGCTTAAAAAGATGGAAGACAAAGCAAAATCTATGCAAACAGTAAAAGATTTCTTTCAGGTACAACCTCTCAGGTTCAGCAGGAACTTTTCCTTCTAAGCACTGGCCCTTCCCTGCACCTAGCAGACAAGGCCAAGGTAAGCCCCGCAGGGACAGACCATCCAGGCCCCTATCCCAGGGCCACCAGAGAAGCAAACAATGGACCACTTCCGTATCTAAGGCAGGGAGTTCTAAGCCAACCTTCTATAGCAAACACTCACAATGACTCACCCTCCTCACTCTGCCCTCCATACACTCATTAAAACTTAGGAGGAAGGATCTCCCTCTTCAAAGACAATTGGCTTTCTGTAACAAAATGGGTCTTAAAGATCATTTTTCTGGGATGCAAATTCTCTTTCAGTGAACTCCCAATTCCAAGAGGATACCCGTACTTATCTCTAAATCAGTAGGCAGAGGCATTGAAATAGGTACAAATGCTCATATCCCGTGGGGGGCAGTAGAACTTGTCCCCTCATATCAAACAGGCAAAGGATTTTATTCCAGACTATTCCTTGTTCCCAGAAAAGAGGGAACTTGGCACCCCATCCTGGAGCTCCCCATTCTGAACACCTCCCTGGTGGTCCCCAGATTCAAAATGCTAACTTTGCAGCAGCTGCTGCCTATGCTAACAAAAAATGCCTGGCTAGTGACCCTAGACCTAAAAGATGCCTACCTCCACATCCCCATCAGGGAGTCATGCAGGAAATTCCTGTGCTTCAGAGCAGGCTCACAACAATTTCAGTTCTGTGCACTGCCCTTTGGCTTATCTACTGCACACATAGTATTCACCAAATGCTTGGCCCTGGCTATAGAATTCTGCAGACAAAGAAATGTACAGATCTACCCTTACCTGGATGACTGCCTCAATCAGGCAGAGTGCAAAGAAAAGCTGCTCTAAGACCTTCTCTTTGTCAACTCACTTCTAACTTCCCTAGGGTTCACCATCAACAAGAAGAAATCAAAGCAAAACCCCACCAGGAAGATCATTTTCTTGGGAGCTCTGCTAGACACAGCATCCCAAATGGCCTTCCTATCCCCAGAAAAGCAGAGTTTCCTGCCCCTCTACTTTACCCAGCTGGCTTCCAGAATTTCCTGCAAGCCCTGGGATACATGGCATCTTACATCCTTCTCATTCCTCTGGCCAGGCTTCACATGAGAAAACTTCAGTGGTATCTAACGAACCTTTGGTGCCAGCACTCTCAGTCCATAGAGACGTCTCTCCCTCTGATCCCATATATAAGGGCCAAGTTTCTCTGGTGGGCAGAGGCCTGTACCAGGAACAAGGGTCTTCCCTTCATCCTCCGCCCTACCGGCCACACCATCACCACCAACACCTCAGACATTGCTTGGGGTGCTCACCTAGCAGGCAGGTGCACCCAAGGTCTTTGGAATGCCCAGCAACTTCATTTGCACATCAATCAGAAAGAAGTGATGGCAGTACAAAAGGATCTGACATCTTTCAAACCCCATGTCAGGCCAGGGGTTCTTCTTATAAAAACAAACACCACAGTAATGTGGTATATCAACAAACAGGGGGGGGGGGGACTCAATCTTACCCACTGTGCAAGTTAGCCATGAGCCTCTGGCTTACAGCCACCTCCATGGGTCTACACCTAATTGCCCAATACCTGCCAGGGGTCAGCAACACCCTGGCAGACCACCTGAGTAGAAACATACTGGACCCCCATGAATGGAAGCTCCACAGGGAAATCTTTCTGCAAATCACTCAGGAGTGGCGGACTCTGGAAGTGGATCTCTTTGCCTCACAACTCAACCACCAGCTGCAAAAGTTCTGTACCAGGGAGTATCACCTCCTAGCATGGTAGGTGGATGCCTTGACCTTCCCCTGGAACTCCCACTTTATGTACCCTTTCCCTCCTCTGCCCCTTATTCCCAAGGTATTGATCAAAATAAGGGAGGAGAGACCAAAGGCCATGCTCATTGCTCCAGATTGGCCCAGACAGCATTGGTACCCCTTACTGGGCAGACTGACCTTACAGACCCCAAGCAGCTTCCCCTGATTTCAGAACTCTTCACCCAGGGGAGGGGGAAGGTACTGCACCCAGACTTACAGACTCTCAGTCTTTCAGCATGGCTTATACCTTAAAGCTAACAAAGAGTCCCTGTTAAGCAAACAGGTCCTAGACATCATCACAGAGGCCAGAAGGCCCAGCACCAGAAAATCATACACAGGAAAATGAAAAAGATTCTGCTCCTGGAGCCAGTCCAAAGGGGCCAGTACCTCCCATCCTTCCATCCCTTTTATTTTTAATTACCTAGCCAAGTTGCTCAATAGTGGTCTCTCTCCTCTATTAAAATCCATGTAGCAGCCATTTCTGCCAGTTTCGATTAAGACCCACCCCTCTTCTCTTATCCTTTGATTAAGCAATTCCTCAGTGAGGCTTCTAATATCAGACCTCCCAGAAGGCCTCCCACGCCACCCTGGGACCTGAATTATGTTCTAGAAAAACTAACCTTACCTCCTTTCGAACCTGCTGCTTCTACAGAATTGAAATGCCTTTCCTGGAAGACTGCCTTTCTACTAGCTATCACCTCAGCCAGAAGGGTATCAGAGCTTCAGGCTCTCATGGCTGTTGAACCCTTCATCATTTTCCATACAAACAGGGTCTCCGTGAGTACTAACCCCTCCTTTATGCCCAAGGTGTTATCTGATGTGACCCTCAACCAGGCCATAGACCTAACCACCTTCTTTCCCAACCCTCAAAACAAGGGGGAAAGAATTCTACACTCACTAGACTTGCACAGACAACTCAGATACTATCTGGACCGTACTAAACCTTTCAGAAAAACAGACCAACTACTTGTCAGCTTTGCCCCTGGGGCAGAGGGGAAGCCCATTTCCAAACAAACCATTTCCAAATGGGTATCACACTGTATCCATTTTTGGTACAGACTACATGGGACCCCCCCCCCCCAAGTCTATCCATATCCATTCTATTAGAGCAGCCTTTACTTCCACAGCCTTCCTCAGAGGAATCCCCACCAGGGACATCTTGGAAGCTGCCATCTGGACCTCTGTCCATACCTTTACAAAGCATTACCACCTACCTCTTTTTTCTAAGTCTAGGGCAGGGTTTGCCTCTGCAGTTCTGCAGGACCTGACTCTAACTTTTCCTTCCACCCCTCTCCTCAGCTTAGGGAATCCCCCCACAAGTGATGACTGCAGCAGTGAAACACAAAGAAAATAGTACAGTTGTGTACACTTACCATAAATGTAGATGTTCGAGTGTATTCACTGTTGTAGTCAGGGGCGGCTTGTGGCATCGGGCTGCCAGACTGCAGCCCCCTCAAACTAAAAATTAAAAAAGAAAACAAAAAAATAAATAAATTTTTTAAATTTCGCGGACTTCGCGCATGTGCAGTAGTCCCGACTACCGTCGGTCTATGCGCATGCTCAAGGCAGTCCGGCAGGACCCATAGAGGGACACAAGGAGACGTCTGTGCACTTTTAAAGTGCACAGACATGCTGGGAGGATATATCGCGTCCGGACTGCAACAGCAGCAGTCAGAACAGTCTCGGGAGGGAGCTTGGGATCTCTTCGGGATGGAGCTTTGCTGGGATCTCGCGGGTCTTTGTGAGTATTGCGCGGGCAGGATATGGTATGGAGAACAGACAGGTAAGTGTATGGTGCATTTTACTTTATGTGTTGGTGAGTTGTGTGTGTGTTAGCTGGTGCTTTTAACTGGATAGAGTTGTGTGTGTTAGCTGGTACTTTTAACTGGATAGAGTTGTGTGTGTTAGCTGGTGCTTTTAACTGGATAGAGGGGGGGGGTGTGTGTGTGTGTGTGTGTGTGAAAATGCCCCAGGTGCTCATGGTGGTGTGGTAGGGAATACCTCAGGCTTGAACCCTGTACCCTGTATGCAGGTGTTAAAGACTTGAGTTCCCTACCCACCACCATTTGTAAAAAAATTGCAGATTTTTGCCTCATATTTGATCTGATCTGTTCCTCATAATATCTGTGGTTTGTAAATGTTGCAATGCTTGATATTTGATGGTGTAATAGTAGCATTGTTGCCTCACAGCTGTAGGTTCTCAGGTTTGATTCTTGGCTGGGGTTCCTTCTTTGTGGGGTCCGTATCTTCTCCCTGTGTTTGTGTGGGTTTGCTTTTGTGTCCTCCCATGTTACAAAGACATGTCTGCATTATTTCTTCCTGGGCCTCTGCTGAAAATTGTTTTTTTGTTCCAAGTCAGACTGTCCTGATTAACAAATGTTAAATAAAATTGACAGGCATTTGAATTTCAGACTTCAGGTTTCTGAATGTTTAAATCCTTGCAGATTTGATGGTGCAGTGGTAGTATTGTTGTCTCGCAGCTATAGGTTTTCTAGTTTGATTCTTGGTTGGGGTGGCTTCTGTGTGGAGTCTGCATCTCCTCCCTGTGTTTGTGTGGATTTGCTCTGGTGCCCTGCCATTTTACAAAGACGTGTCTGCAGTATTAATCTCTGCGTCTCTGCTGAAAATTGTTTTTGTTCTGTCCGCAGTAAAATTGACCGGCATTTGAATTTCAGACTTCAGGTTTCTGAATGTTTAATTCCTTGCAGATTTGATGGTGCAGTGGTAATATTGTTGCCTCACAGCTATAGGTTTTCTGGTTTGATTCTTGGTTGGGGTGGCTTCTGTGTGGAGTCTGCATCTCCTGCTGTGTTTGTGTGGATTTGCTCTGGTGCCCTGCCATTTTACAAAGATGTGTCTGCAGTTTTAATCCCTGCGTCTCTGCTGAAAATTGTTTTGTTCTGTCCAGTAAAATTGACCGGCATTTGAATTTCAAACTTCATGTTCTTCAGAATACATAGTAGCACAACCTATTTTTCTAGCAATTTTCTAACTTTATAAGATGAATATTTTAATTTTGTCCCTATTTTTGGGACTGTATTCCCCCATTATTGGCTTCGTCCAGGTTTTTGAGCTAAGGTTGACAGCTATGGCAAGAACTGAATTCACTGAATATGGACTGTAGAATTGTGCATATTTACTGATAAAGGTGCACTGTAGAATTGTGCATATTTACTGATAATGGTGGACTGTAGAATTGTGCATATTTACTAATAATGGTGGACTGTGGAATTGTGCATATTTACTAATAATGGTGGACTGTAGAATTGTGTATATTTACTAATAACGGTGGACTGTGGAAGTCTGAGTAGACTTTTTTATGATAAATGTTCTCAACTGGGCAGTTTTGCCATTATGGGTGCATATGTTTTGTTTCATTGCTTACTGGAAAAATGTTCAAAACAAATTTAAAACACCCTCTAACAAGTGTACTGTATTGTACAAGGAATATAATTTTAGTACAATGAGGAAGGTGTATCAAAGAGCACATGTATGTTTCATATGCAAGGGGCCTATGATTCGAAAACAGCCCAAAATTAATCTTTATCTGCCACTGGCAAAATGTATTTTCTTTGAATGTGGGTTTCAATGCTGTTTCAATGAATGTGAGTTTCAAGGGCAGAGAAGTTTTAATGCTAAGTTTTTATTGTGAGACTGCATTGCTTTGTTTAACAGATGACTTAATGTTTGTGCTGTAAAATACAAAATAAAACTTTCAAATGAAGTCCAACTCATCATTGAAGTAAAGCAGTATGCACATTAGTGTTTATGGTAAATGGAGTGAAATAGCCAAGTAATGGTTCATTGGAATGGCTGCAGAGGCTCCATTCAACCATTATTTTGTCAGGGGGGGAAGGGCAGCAAACTCAGACAGGCCCAGCTGAACTATACCTCCCAACTGTCCAGATTTTCAAAGAATGAATAGATTTTTGCTTCTTATTTTTGGTTTGTTGTTCATAAAATTTGTAGTTTTA
Source organism: Protopterus annectens (assembly GCF_019279795.1). Lineage (NCBI taxonomy): Eukaryota > Metazoa > Chordata > Ceratodontiformes > Protopteridae > Protopterus > Protopterus annectens. Next base: position 1,786,077,864 of record NC_056741.1, on the reverse strand, counting down.
ATTCCTAAATGATTTGCCAGAAGTCACTAAATAATAAGTTTCAGACTTCATAACCTTCATAAAATGCATGTTAAAGTAAGAGCCGTTCTATCAACTGTCTCAATTTATACAAGAGCAATTTTTAGTACTGTTCATATGTGCCCCCAATATATTTGGCCTTGTTCAGATTTACTGCATTAACAGGTTGAGAGGTACATGCAAATAAATTGCTTTATAGAATTAGGCATAGCCAACCTCTCAACTGTCCCCAATTTTTGGCTCAAAATGTTGCTCTTCCCCTAATAATCCCTCCGCAAAATAGCAATTTTGGAAGAAAACATGGAGGGTTTACAATTAAGAAATAACTGTAATAATCAAAGTTATAGATTACTTGAAATCCATGTAGATTCTTTTATTTTGTCAGCTGCTCAAGGTAGCAGTACTAATATTAAAGTGTCCCTTCTTTGACAGGTAGCAGCTGTATTGTGTGTCTATTTTATATTTTTGCATCACATTTTGGTCCATTTTTCATAAAATTGTGTTTTTGGAAAATTAGTGACAAATCACTAAAGACTGAAGTTAGAAAATGACAGACATTTGAGTTTCAGATTTTATACCCTTCAGAAAATTCATATTAATGCAAGACCTATTCTATTATCTTTCTAAGTTTATTAGAGCAATATTTAAAATTTGTCCTTATTGTTGTGCCTTTGTCCCACTTCTGTGTATGGCTTTGTCCAGATTTCTTGCTCTTGAGGTTGAGAGGTATGACAAATGTGTCAGGGCCATCACAGTCAGCCAGAGAGATTTCAAATTGTGACATGCTTGTTGCACCCCACTCCCCCATGTAGTGACTCTGGATGTGTCCAAGCAAGGCAAGGAGTAGTTGTATCTACCTTGGATGGGGAGGACACACTGCATAAGTACTACAGTGGCTTTTCATCTGTCCTTGATTTTGCAGAATGGTCTGGTTTCTGTCATATTTTTGTACTGTTGATTTATGCTTATTACTCAGATTTATGCTTATTACTCAAAGTGCCTGTTGCTCTGTGTTTAAGTAGCAATGCTTTAATGACCATAAGGTAAGCTTGTCTGACATCGTAAGATGCAAGTAAGCTTTAATAAGCATACTGTTAAAGAATTGCCAACATTGAAAGCCTTTCTGTTGTTGCCATGCAGAGAATACTTGACTAGATAATGTATAAGCCTTGGGTATTAAAGGACAGGATTCCATTATTTTAAAAAGCTCATTACACTTGTTGGAGACTTCTAGTCATCTCTACAGACTTTACCCGTAAACTAAACAGAATGCCAATCATGTGTGGTCCATAACCTGTACAGTAATCCTTTAAGCAATGTATCTTGAGCTTGTTTCTTGTTTGCTTTTCGTTTTTTACTTTTATCATGTTTTCCCCATGAAACAAGTTGTCCGGCAGCAGGTCTTTTTTGGATAAGAAACATTTTTACAAGTGGGGGCATCACATAGATTTCTACTTTCAGCATGTTGCTTGGTACTTTAATAAAGTTGAATATATTATAATTAGAACTGCAGTGCAAGGAGAAGTGGTTTGAGTTGAGTGCTTCTGGTTTTTCTTGTACTTGATTTTGACTGGCATTCCAGTAATGTATTTAAAAAGTAATTTATTTTTTCATGCCTCACAACCTTTTGTTTCCATCTAGATATTAAGTAAGCTGTCATGCAGCCAATGCATTGAAATATTTTTATTCTTCTACACTTATTTTTGTCTTGATTGGACTTTCATAATGATGGTTTGCCACCCAGGGCAGCGTATTTAATTAAAGTTAGTTTTTTGTGGTTGTGTGCATAGCTCCTCCCCTTTATGGTTGACCACACCCCTTCCCTTTGACCCCCACCCATTCAGCGTCTCCTGCAGCCCCCCTGTGATTTGAAGTCACCAGCCACCACTGGTTGTAGTCCTGGTTTCCCCTCCCTCCATCCCCCATGTAGCATCTTCCTCTAGGGGGACATAAGCTTCCCACAGTGGCTTTTGGCCACCAGGACCACTTTTCCGTATTTCCTTGTGCTTCTGATGGGTTAGGGCAAGAAAAACTGATGTAATGATGTCAGCTGCCTTGCTTTATAACACTGACAACTTGACGTCAAACTACAGGCAATTGCAGCCGGTGCAAAAAAATATTGACTCTGGTATTCAGGCCAACCAAGGGCTACCACAGCAGGGATAACCCACAGAGGATGACTGCAACAGTAAATACACTCAAACATCTACATTTATGGTAAGTGTAGACAACTGTACTATCTTCATTGAGCAGTCATAGAAATGTAAATAAAAAAAGACTGATCAAATCAGTTTATTATTTTATTTTATTTAGTTAGTTATTTAGTTAACATTTGTTTGCTGAGAATGTCTGACTGGGGCAGAATCCATTTTCACCAAAGGCCCAGGGAAAAACTCTCCACATGCATGTCTTTGGAATGTGTGAGGAAACTGCAGAACCCAGAGGAAACTCATGTGAATGCAGGGAGGACATGCAGAGTCCACACAGAAAGCATCACAGCTGAGAACTGAACCAGTGAACCTCTTGCTGCAATGCAACAATGCTAACTGCTGCACTACTGCAAATAAAATAAATAAATTGCATCCAACACTATGCCTTGAAGATGTCATGTGTTCACACTCAATAGGTGTTAAGTCACAGCAGATGCATAGACAGGTGTCTAAATGCCTAAAAACATGGCTATGACTGGAAATGAAATAGAAGTACTTTTATAATCTCATTGTTTTATATCTTGTAGCAATACTTTTCATAGCTTCTGAGTAATCCAGATTCTTTCTTCTGTGACAGCAGCATTGTGTTTCTATTCCTAAAAGTCACAAGACTGAACTTCTAGATGGTTGTGACACCTAAGACATTTGCAACCATTTTTTTTAATCACACCAGACAACATTTCTGTTGTTGTGGGGGGTGGAGCCTAGATAGTCAACTGAAAGCTGCTAAATTTTAGAACACTATAAAACTAACTAATTGCATCTATATCACGTTATCGAAAGTTTACTTAATTGAATCAATAAAGGTCGAACTTTATTGATCGATTAAGTAAAACATTGAATAACGTAAAAAAAAATTAAAAAGAAAAACTAAATGGCATAGGCAGGGGGGCAAGCCCCCCTGAACCCCCCTACTTATATATACCACCTCTGACACCACACTACATTGAGGTAAATGGAAATCTCCCTTTATGGAGATTTCCTTTTACTTGCACAATGTTCTTCATTTTCGATATTGTCGTGCCGACAATATCAGACTCAATATTGTCAGCTTACGACAACGTGAAGTAGACCCAACTAATTAGACAGGAAAATATTAAGGCTTCAGTAATAATTTTTATAAAGTTGTATTAATAACTGTCCAGTCTTCAAGCCTATAAATGTTGGTGGATTACTTTTGAAAATTTCCTGTCAAAATATCTCGAGATAAATTTCAGCTGTGAATATAAATATCTCAAAGCAATCTCACACTGACTCAGCCCTGATGAAAGAACTGCAGCTTGTCACTTCATCTCTATAGAAGCTATGCTTGGAAATAGAAGGCTTTCAACAACATTTGGAAAACCTTAAGGAAAATAGTCTCAAACAAACTTGAGGTCTTTAAAGAACTTCAACAACAACAAAACAAAATATCAGACATTGAAACTGCATTGAATGATGTTGATGGCAGACTCAAGGAAGAAGAACACCAAACAGACTTTCTCCTGAAACAAAATACCTGGCTGCAGAACAGACTAGATGATTTAGAAAATTGTGAAAGAAGATGTAACATCAGAATCTTCGGCTTACCTGAGAAAACTGAAGGAGAAGATATCATTTCCTTTTTAAACACTTGGATTCCTGAATTTTTGGACTTAACAGGAGGGTTTTCCTATGGCATAGAGAGAGCCCACAGAGCTATAGGAAACCAGCACCAACATAATCCTCATCTCCACTGAGATCCATTGTTCTAAAGTTTCTTTCATATTTAAACAAAGAACTTGTACTAAAAACTACATGGAGGAAAGCCCTTTGAGGTTTCAACAAAGTCAAATCAGGTTTGACAGTGACTATTCCACCAAAGTCTTAGAGATGAGAAAGAAGTGCTGGACACTTGTTAAACTTTTGAAACAGAATAATATCAAAACTCAAATTATATACCCAGCAAGAGTCAAAATGCACTGCTCAAATCAAGCAAGATTTTTCAACATTCTGGATGAACTGTCTTCCTTCATAATAAACAACAATATAATTACCATCCCAGAAGATATGCTCTGGTCATTCCCTTCATTTAAGAGATCCTCAGAAAAAAGTACTTTATACAGATCTAAAAAAGAAGAAACAAAAATAGATACCACAACAGCTTCCAGTAATAAATCCATGAAGACATCTACTTCAAAATGAATCAAGTTTTTCTTCAAATATTAATGCATCTTTTTTCACCAAAGTCATAGTAACATATACCAATCATAATGATGCCTCGCTTTTTCACTTTATTTCAATTCAATGTCACTGGAAAACAAATATCCCATAAAAGCAAACAATGGCAGTGCATTTATCCTTCTTATTTACAGGTAACTTCATTATTTTTCTTGTCTTCTACATGTCTGTTAAGCTAAACAAATTTGATGCTAATCAACAACATGTTAGGGGAGAAAGAATCTCTTTTAATTTAAAATGCATGGTCAACCAAGAAAGTTTAGTAAAAAACATTATAACTCTACTATCTGACATGACTAAATATTATATATACTGAAATAAGTCTTTAAATTGCTTTGCTTATATTGGCAAAAACAGCTTTTGGGACTGTCAATCGGTTACAATGACATGTTTTTACATGAAATACTAACTAAAGAAATGCTACATTTTTACATTATTTGTGGTAATAAAGCTTGTATTTCAGTTTTCTTAGTAAACTTCCATTTCTAGGCTTGAAGTGAAGCTTTTCTTAACTCAAGACACCTCAAGGGCCATTTTCCTTCATGCTGTATAATTTCTGAAGTCTGTGAAGTTTTCTGGATGTCCCATTTTAGTGTAACACACAGGACATGAAGAGAGGCATTTCTATGATATATCACTAGTTGTAATAAAAACATTTTTGCTGTGTTTTAACATTAGAAACAGCCAATGAATAATATTTATTTGTTCAGTGAAAGAATTTTTTAAGTTATATCTTCATGAATGAAGATTTGCCTGTCATATATGCAAGTGAGCATACTTAGTTAAAGGTCTGGTGTACCACTGACCATTTTTTTAATTGAATATAAGCTAGTTTTGCTTAGGAATGATTCCCCCTTTTCCCCTAGTTCTTTTAGAAGCACTTGTCACTAGTTAGCAATATAATTAGAAGAAAAGTATTTGATTTTATAGAAGTGGCATTTTATATATAATACTTGACATTTTACATATGAGGCTCACAATCATACACATGGAATACTGTGCAGAAACACTGTTTTGTACTGTCTTCTAAAGTTAACACTAGCTAAAATGAGATTCACACCCAGTTTTTAGAATTAGCTGCTACATGTAATACTGCACTAATAAGTCTTTTCAGTCCAGTATTCATATTTTCAAACATATTACAACATAGTTAAGTTGATATCTGTATATATATCTTGACAGATGTTATTTTATAATGAAGTTACATATTTTTTTAGTTTTACCTTATTGTTCTAATAACTAAGAACCAAAGTTTATATTTACTTACAAGTTAAGCTTAAAAGTTGTGATACTTGTATTCGAATCTCAATTATCTGTATTATTAATACACCTCCACCCATATTTTCTGCTTTGACCTTGCCATTGACTTTACTTTCATTGCTTATTAATCAACTATTTAACAGATCATCAATGCTACTGTATTGTAAATAACTGTAATGAAAGTTCAGTACTTGCACAGTATATATGTGTGTGTGTGTGTGTATATATATATATATATATATATATATATATATATATATATATATATATATATATATATATATATACACACACACACACACACACACACACACATATATATATATATATATATATATATATATATATATATGGATTCACTTTATAATTTCAAAATACTGAAATCCCGCATTTCAGTATCCTGAAATTATAAAGTCGAACCTTTAAAATCACGAAAGTGCATAATCGCGAATCTGAATATCTCAAATTCGCAGTTATGACTTTACGGTACGTTATGTGTGGTGTCGTGAGTGGATGGTGTTTATGTTGTGTATGGATTTAGGTGTAAGTTAAGGTAAGTGAGTGTTTTGTAAGGGTTTTGTGTGGGAGTTTGAGTGTGTGTGAATGTGTTTGTCAGTTGTACGTGTGGGTTAGGGTAGGCAGGTGAAAGTATGGGTGTGTAAGTGTTGGATGTGTTGGTGTTTGTATATGTGTAATGTTTGTGTGTGCGAGGGACTGTAGAATGTGTGGGTGTGAGTTTCCTTTCTGTGTCTGTGCGATCTCGGAGTTAGTATATATAAGTGGGGGGGTGTGGGAGTCGCATATGTAGTGAATACATATGTAGTATAGGTTTCTTTGGTACATAGGTTCATAGGTTGGTAGTCGGCTATCAGCCCTAGGGCCTATACAAGCCTAGCCATAACAATTCCCTGGCTATTTCTTCCCACACTATTTACTTACCTGGACCCCTGTCTAGCAGGGCGACTGACGTGATCCCCGAGGTGAATTTCCTTTCTCCCATCCAATCATCAAGGTTCCTTTTGAAGAGGGCCAAAGAGACAATCTTCTTGACATGTATGGGCAATCTATTCCAGAGTCTGGGGAGTCTCTGGGTCAGGAACCTATCCCTCCAGCATGTTTTGTTTATTGTGATGACAAGGTTTAGATCCCTGGACTGTGTGGCTCTGAGGGATTGGGATTTCTTTAAGTGTAGCATGTCCAACAGCTCTGGGTTTGACATGGCCTTGTATGTTAAGCAGAGATCGCCTCTGTGTAGACGATATGCGACAGAGTATAACTGGAGTTTTTTAAGGTGGTCAGCATAGGGAATCTGCTTTAGGCCTGTGATTCTTTTAGTGAGGTATTTCTGTGGCCTTTCCAGTTGTTGCAGATGTCTTGAGAGGTACATACCAAACGGGGTGTTGTATTCTATAATGGGTCTAATGAGGGATGAGTATAGTGGGACAATGACTTCCTTTTTTCTGGATGAAAAGCCCTTAGTGATGAGGTGTGCCACATAGAAGGATTTCCTGACTGTTGTGGCGATGTGGTTATCGAAGGTGAGACCACTGTCCACCTGTGTCCCTAAGTCTCTTATCACACTTTCGGTGTTTAGTGTACTGCCACCTATATGGTAATTCATGTTTCTTCCCAAAGGGGATAACTATACATTTCTTGACATTGAGCTTGAGCCCATGGCTCTGGCACCAAGCATCTGTTTCTGTAAGGCCCTTTTGTAGAGTATCCACATCATTTGTGGATTCAATAATGGCTCCCAGTTTGCAGTCATCTGTGAACTTTGTTAGCCAGAGTCCCTTAGTGTTGGCCTGTACTTCAGAGAAGTAGATGCCAAACATGAACGGTCCCAGGACTGAACCCTGAGGTACTCCACTTGTCACTTGTCTGGAGCTGGATTTGGAGTCGGCTACTTTTACAGTGTGGGTTCTATTGTAAGCCAGTTAGCCACCCATTGGGTGACGTAGGGATTAATGCCCAGCTTATTAAGTTTATCTGTGATTCCAGAGTGGGGGATGGTGTCAAAGGCCTTGGCAAGGTCTAGATAGGCTGTGTGGACCACCTTATCCTTGTCCATGGCTCTGTAGGCTGATTCAAATAAGTCATTCAGGTTCAGGAGACAAGATTGGCCCTTCACGAACCCAAACTGGGTGGGGTCCAGTGTTTGAAGGTTGCCCATGTCTTCTTTTATAAGTTCCATGATAATATGCTCCATGGCCTTGCAGATAAGGCTTGTCAGACTGATGGGATTGTAGTTTCCAGGATCCAAGGTGGATCTCCCCTTGTGGAGTAGGATAACTGTAGATCTGCGCCACTCTGTGGGCATGAAACCTGAGGTGAGGCTATGATTAAACATGACACTTAGGTGAGGTGCCAGTTCATATTGTAGTTCATGTAGTACATAGCCCAGGATGTCATCTGGTCCCATGGATGCTGTATTCTTAGCTTTGGAGAGTGTGTTTTTTACCTGTGTGGCCGTTATTACTGGAATTTGGCAATCTTCCGGTATTGAGATGGGCCATTTAGGGAGTGGGGGGGGGGGGGTGGCACTGAATCGATCTGCCAGGATATTGGCAATATCCTTGGGATCAGTATATTTAATGCCATTCTGTTTTAGCTCAGAGCAGATCTGAGCATTGCCATTTAGATTCTTGACATTTATTTATTATTTTATTTTTATTTTACATTTGTTGACCAGGCTAGTCTAACTGGATATATGTCCATTTTCAGTAGAGGCCCAGGGAGAAAAGCTCCATGACACACATGATAATAAAATTGCAGGACAATGTAAAATAACTTCTGATTTGTATACAAGTACAAAATTGGATAATACAGAAATAATACAGAGAGGACAGAAGTAAATACAATATGAAATGCATTAAATACAGTGTACAATTCAAAATAGCAAGTAAGTACATTACTTAGTTTAGAAAAAAAGGGGAGGTATACAGGCTAATTCCATATACAAGTATGGTACAATAAAAGAGGCAGATTGAAAAAAATGAGTTTAGTAATAAAATATAAATAAATTATATATATATATATATATATATATATATATATATATATATATATATATATTATTTTTTAACAAGTAAGTATTCAGAGGGATGGACATAATGAAATACAGAGTGAGAAATGTAAAGTATAGGATATGCTGATAGTATTTGTGTAGAGTGGAGAATTAGTCAGGTTTAGTACAGGGGCATAACCAGTTAACATAGTTATAGAATGCCTTGTGGTTGTCTTTGGAATCTTTGGCAATTTTATTTTCTTAACTAGCTTTTATGAGGGATCTCAGTTTCTTACTGAGGCTGGTAAGGGAGTGTTTTGCATCCTGGATTTTCCTCTTTTCTGCAACAGTTTCTTCCTTTTGTTGTTAAGTTTGTTTATGGCAGGATTTGAAGAAAAACTTGATTCATTTTGAGTTTGTGTTTTGTTTGTTGTGGTGTGGGTTGGATGATGTATGTGCTGTGTGGTGTATGGTGTGTTTCTGTTCGTGATTTTGTAGTTTCAGGATTTGGGACATTTGACTTTATGGTTTTAAAATACTGAAATTCGGGATTTCAGTATTTCAAAATTATAAAGTGAACCTATATATATATATATATATATATATATATATTCCATAGATCTGAGTTATCAAAGTCTGCATTTCAAAAGAAGGGGAAATGGAAAAAGGGATATATACATATATATATATATATATATATATATATATATATATATATATATATATCAAGGGGAAACCCAGAGACATGGACTGAATAAGACCACCTTCCAGATGACTGTACAGTCAATTCTCATTTCTATATTCACTATGTACAAGAGTTTGTATACTTTCATTAGTTTACTTAAGCAAGAGAGATGTACTGGAACATGTTTCTTCTATAGGAGTCATGTATCACTAATGCTAACTCTGGTAACTACTTTACTTCAAGGATTAGTGATTGATAACAGATAATTATCAATCATCTACAGGCTTACTTATCTCGTATTTGGCTTGAAATGCAGACCTTAGTAACCATAGCTTGCTTTGTAGAGATGTTTTAATATTAATTCTTCTTCTACTGCTTCAAAGTCATTTGATTGTGAAGGGACATTATTCAACTACTATTAGTATTACTAGAGAAGATTCTATTTGAAACTAAACAGTTTCTTTTCACTGCATGTAATCTGTAACAATCTGATTTATCTAGTTATTAATAATTTCTTTGGTTAACTAAACTTAACCTCACTTATATGTAAACACAAAGAATAGTGGATCTAAGTTTACTCAAACCCCTGGATTCATGAAGCTCTGCGCAAGGCCAGCGTAAGGCTTGCGCTGTCCGTGCGGAGTATATATGGATTAGTCGCGCCATATGCATATTAATGAAGGTGAGCAGCCACCACAGCCACATGCATAGGAAATGTGCGCGAGTGCATGGGGCCTAACGAAGTTGCGCATGGAGGCGTGTCAATGTTGGCTGTCGATGCGCAACCTAAACTGCTGAATATTATATTCCGCCTGCAATAGTAATCGCACCTATCAGTGTCCGTGGATACTGAAATGTATGCAAAGCATGCAAGATAGTCCCTGCGAACAGAAAATGAAGAATCAAACACAAATGCACGGTAGGGAATAACGGGTCCCTACTGTTGAACAAATGACATGAAAACCGTTTGCCTGTAGTCCAACGTAGTGTTGATAGCTATACCATGTGGAAGTGAAACATATCATATGTTAGCGCGCCACCAGTAGGTACGACCAGCCCAATGGAGAGGGTCACCAGCTGACCCTAATGTGAGGGAGGGAACATAGCTGTACAGATGTGTCCATAACAAAATACACAAGGAGAAATGTAGATATATGTAGTGACCGTATGTCTGAATCATATCCCACAAGGCATGTAATAGTCACATACAAAAGGTATGTCCGTATTTCACATACCAAATGTGATAGGAAATAGCATATTCATGTAAACGAAACAGAAGGAGCATATAAACAGCTATAACAATACGGACACATGTAGGCCGAAAGGAGCAGTATGATCCGTACCGTCGACTAAGATTACCACCTGTCCCACTTTGCGAGCGACAGTCCCACTGTGGGCAGATGTGTCCTGACACAAACATGTAAAAATGGCAAATGTCCAGAGAATATAGGACATAATTATTCCATAGACATCATGTAATAGTTGCATTAAACATATTTCACTGAACGTATATTACATAAATGTCATAAGAAACAGAATAAGACACTGAAATGCTACAAGAATAAACTTAGATATAGGCAAGAATTGTAAGTTCTATCTGCTGAACTGACCATGGGTATGTGTCAGCCTGTAAAATATGCTGTGTTCACTGCAAATGTCACACTGTGGCCAACTGAAAAGGTGGAAACACAACCGTCGACTGTGGAGAGGAATTGTCCACAACAGTCAGACATGTGTTAGGAATAGCTTGGACATAGGAAAAGGTGCCATCCTACCAATGAGTACAACAGGCTGGCAAAATCCAGAAGGCAGCTGTATAATCCAAATGTGTATGTGACACAGTCGAACAGGTAGTACCTGGATATACCAACCAAGTAATGAAAGTGAAGTATGGGCGTGTACCTATGTGTGTGAGGTATAGCATGTAGAAAGCAAACATGGCAGGGTAGTCCACACAACCATAAAGGTACCCGACATATGTAGGATAGTCAATGTGTAACTCTGGCCGTGTCATGGGCCAACAACCAAAGTAGTGCTCTATGGGGTGTGATGAATTCATGTGTGAGGGGTGGGTGATTAATGGTAAAATCCTCAAAGGCGATACTGTGTCATATGCACAAAAAGTGAAACGGAGGTGTACGAGGGGGCAGCGGTGAAGTGGAAAGAAACACAACCACATGTAGAAACAGCTGCAAGACAAGCAGACAGGCCATAGTGTAGAACACCATCCCACAAACATATGAATATGGAAATGTGCGAGACAAATGTATAGATATGTCACTGTCACATACCCAGAGATGTGTCCTGATGGAACTGGCCATAACAAATGCAACACACCTGGATGCATAATGGCCTACCCAGCATACCCTCCACAACACACAACCTGCCTCCATACCAGAATGTCCACCAAATCCAGCCGTACTTGGTCCACTGGTTTGTTGCAGACACAGCTGCACACAGTGACCCCTACACATATGTAGTAGGTATTGTCATCCTAGGCAGTGTCAGGATTGCAAACCATGTATCCCCTGCAGGTAAAACCCCCTGCACATTTTTGTAAAGCCACAAAAATCTTTGTTATCTGACTTGTTTTGGTCTAGTTCAATTTTGGGGATATCCCTCATGGGATAACCAACCTGTGTAAATAGTAGAATGGGTATGACGACATGATGTCCAATCCTGTAGATATCTGGACACAAGTCAGAACGTGCAGTGGAGGTCCATGACACTGTCCAGCCCTAAGTGGGCATGCATAACCTACCACCCAGGATAAAACACCTTCCCGTGATGCACGTGTCCAGACATGAACAGGAGGGAGAATATAATGCACACATTTGCATAGTGGCAAACGGCATGAGGGTGAGGAAGACACTGACGTAAACAGGTCAACCCTGATCAAGTGTGAGGGATACTGACTGTGTGCAGGCGTGACCCACCATACCTGTCAACCTGTGTGAGCAAGATATCTGGACAGAGCCGTGAATACTAGTGAGACAAAGGTCCAAAAACAGGGACAATCTGTAAAGATTCTTAGAAACATAGACATTTGATAGAATAGCAGTTTGCACATTGGCATTAATGTCCGGAGTATGAAGTCTGAAACCCAACTGTCTGTCAGCATGTTCCGACTGCAGTCTTTAATGCTGAGCTACTGCTGTGCCAGAACACAACAGCGTATTACAGAGGTCCGTGCCATACCACTCAACTGTCCAGATATTCACAGAACGACTAGAGTTACCACCTGTCCCACTTTGCGTGTAACAGTCCCTCTGTAGGCAGTTGTGTTCTGTGAAAAAAATCAAGACATAGCAAATGTCCTGAGATTTTAGGACAAAGTTATTTCCTAAGTTTCTTTAATAGTTGCATAAAACAGGTATTTTATATATGAAACTTCTATATGTTATGTGAAGTAGCATAAACAATTCAAATGTTACTAGAATAAACTATTATTTGTGCAAAAAAGGTTAAGTTCTGTACTATGCACAGCTGTAGGTATGTTTTGTCCTGGAAAATCTGACATTTCTACAGAACATGTCCCACTTTGGGCATTTGAAAAGGTGGCATCCCTAAGAATGACCAGAGGTTTGCCCCATATTGTTGTTGTGTGCCTCCAACAATCTGCACCAGTGTGGTAAATAGCTGAGGATTGACGTCACTAAATAATGAGAAATATCCTGTGTTTAAGACTCCACATCCTTCAGAAAAGTCATGCTGATGCAAAACCTAGTATTCTATCAACGTTCTAAGCTTGTAAGAGCAATCGTTAAAATGTGTCCCTAATTGTCCCCCCATCGTGTAGGTTTTGCGCAGTTTTGGTGCTCTAAGAGGTTGAGAGGTATGGCCCATACATATTTACAGTAACAACTCTTCACACTTGTGCAATGTACAACTGCATACCTGTAGTCACTTCATGTCCCAAATAATAATCCCCATATGACTGTATACAGGTAATAGTCAAATGTGAATGGGAACACCCCTCACCATGGAGTATGGACTGTAACAACCCCACCCATAATATGTATTGCCAGCAGAATAAGCTGCTGACAGGTGCCCAAACACCTGTGTCTATAAACACAGGTAAAACTTCATAATAGAGAAAAACTCCCTGTCCATATGCTTCGTCTGACATTTGAACTCGGCCAGGGAAGTTCCGTTTACCAGGTGGACAAGCCTAAACCCAAATCACTACATGAACACCCTGACAATCAAAGACCTGTATGTGCCTGGACTATATGCCTTGGTGTTCTGCATATCCTCGGAGTGATTAACAGTGCAGCTGGGGTCCACAGCAGTAGGCAATAGAGAATGTGTAATATGTAGTACCACGTTTTTCCCAGCAGGAGAATGAATGCCTGTGTTGTAGGTGAAGCAGTGAGGCGTATGTTGATAGGTTCATAGGTTCATAGGTTTATTCTAGGCTATCTGCCCTAAGGCATTTATAAGCCTAGCCCAAAGTTATGTGGCTTAGGCCACCCCTTATGTTAGAAATAATGTGCCCATTAGTTTGTTGTGCCTCTGTCCAGCAGTGACACAGAGATGATTCCCAGGGTAAACCTACGATCTCCCATCCACCGGTCAAGATTTCTCTTGAACAGAGCCAGCGAGGTGCTGTGCCTCACATGGACCGGGATTTTATTCCACAGCATGGGGAGTCTCTGGGTGATAAATCTATCCCTCCAGTACATCCTATTTATATCTGTGCTAAGGTTTAAGTCACTTGCTCTAGTGGTTCTGGTGGATTTGGATTTTTTGAGGTGGAGCATGTCCATTAATTCCGGGTTGGTCATGGCCTTGTATGTCAGGCACAGGTCACCTCTGAGCAGACGGTATGCAACTGAATAGAGTTGGAGTTTCTTCAGTCTGGCAGTATATGACAGGTTTTGGAGTCCCTTTATCCTTTTAGTGAGGAACTTTTGGGGTCTCTCCAATTGCTGCAGGTGTCGGGTGAGATACATCCCGAATGGGGCATTGTACTCGATCATTGGTCTGATAAGTGAAGAGTACAGGGGAACAATGACCTCACTTGATCTGGATGTGAATCCCTTCATGATCAGATGGGCAATGTAGAAGGTCTTTCGAACCACTTTAGCAACGTGAGTGTCAAACGAGAGGCCACTGTCAACCTGGCTACCCAGGTCCCTGATAACCTCTTCTGTGCTTAGTGGGTTGCCATCTATATGGTAGCTTGGGGTTACCTTGTTTTTCCCGAAGGGTATGACTATACACTTTTTTGTGTTTAACTTCAGGCCATGGCTCTGGCACCAGCTATCAGTTTCCGTGAGACTCCTCTGAAGGATGTCTGTGTCCGATGTACTATCCACTATGGCACCCAGTTTGCAGTCATCCGCAAACTTTGTCAGCCATAGTCCTCCTAAGTTTGCCTGTACTTCTGAGAAGTAGATGCCGAACAATAGGGGGCCAAGGACTGAGCCCTGTGGGACACCACTTGTAACCGTCTTGGAGTCTGACATGGCTCCAGCAACTCTAACCCTGTGGGTTCTGTCCTTTAGCCAGTTTGCAACCCATCTTGTGACATATGGGTTTACATTTAAGCTGGTAAGTTTCTCTATGATACCCAAGTGGGGTATTGTGTCGAAAGCTTTTGCAAGGTCAAGGTAGGCTGTATGGACTGCCTTTCCCTCATCAATGGCCTTGGTAACTGTTTCAAAGAAGTCGACCAAGTTCAAAAGGCAAGATTTGCCCTTGACAAAGCCAAACTGGGTTGGGTCCAAGGTCTGCAAGTCCCCTATGTCCTTGTTTATGAGTTCCATTATGATCCTCTCCATAGCTTTGCAGACCAGGCTTGTTAAGCTTATGGGGCAGTAATTACCAGGGTCCGTAGAGGCACCGCCTTTGTGGAGTGGGACCACAGTTGCCGTACGCCACTCCTTGGGCACATGACCTGTGGTAAGGCTAAGATTAAACAGCTGCCTTATGTGCGGGTTTAGTTCTTCATTGAGTTCATGTAGCACACAGCCGGGGACACCATCCGGTCCCATTGATGCTGTGTTTTTAGCTTTAGAGAGAGCAGCTTTCACCTGCGCATTTGAGATGTCTGGGAGGCTACACTCTGTTGGGATAGTTATCTCTCCTTTTGGGGGGGGAGAGGGGGGTGAAGTTTGCACTGAACCTGTCTGCCAGTATGTTGGCAATGTCTGTGGGTTCAGTGATTTTTGTATCATTTTGGACTAATTCTGAGCATATCTGGGAGTTTCCACCCAGGTTTCTGACATAGCTGAAGAAGGCCTTATGATTGTCTTTTAAATCTATGGGAATTTTTTTCTCAAAGTTTGCCTTGGATGATTTTATGAGGGATCGTAGTTTCTTGCTAGTACTGATCAAAGATGCCTTCCCTTTTTGGGAATTTGCTCTATCATGTAATAGCTTTCTCCTCTTATTGTAAAGTTTGTTTGTGGCTGGGGTCCACCAGACTGGACGTTTGCCCTTGGTGGAAAGAGTCTTGGTTTTATTTGGGATTGCCTGATCCATGCAGTCCTGAAGGTGTTCATAGAAGGCATTTGTAAGGGCTTCCGCAGATTGGGTTGTGGTTTCCATTGGCTTGGGGGCCTTGAAGGATACCACACCTGTCTTGAGTAGTGTGAAGTTTGCTTTAGAGAAGTTCTTCACTGTGGTCTTTTTTGTTTGGGGTGGGGGCGGGATGTGAATTTCTAGTGAGATTAGTTTATGATCTGATCTCACCAAAGAGGGATATACTTCCGGTGTGGAGCATTTTGTCCCCATGTTTGTGATGATGAGATCTAGTATATTTTCTCCTCTTGTGGGGACGGTGACTAGTTGTTCCATGGCATTTGAATTTATGAACTCCAGGAACCTTTGGGCTAGAAAGTTGGGGCTTGAGTAATGTTCCCAGTCAATATTCGGGTAGTTGAAGTCACCCAATATGATGGTGTTTGGTGATACATTTATACCCTCCAGTGTCTTCAGGAAGGCTGTGTGGGTTTCCTGAGTTTGAGAGGGTGGCCTGTAGCATGCTACAAATTGTAGAGCAGTTTTGCCTATGGTTAATTGCACCTGGATGGTTTCCGATGCTTCCTGCGTAGCCACCAACCTGGAGGTGTGGGTATCCTTGATGAATATGGATACACCCCTTCCTTTTGTAGTATGGTCCAGGTTTTGGGTTCGGAACGCATGATATGAGGTAAAACCTGATAGTGCCGGGGTGCTCTCAGGAGCCTTGAACCAGGTTTCAGTCACAGCACAGACATCGATGTTCTCCATACTGAGAAGGGCCTCGAGTGCGTGCATTTTGAGATTTAGACTTCTGGCATTGAGCAGCATTACCCTTAGTTTCTTCCCGTTTTTGTTTTCTAGGGTGGTAGGTTTAGAATTTGAGCCTTGCCTAAAAAAGGCACTATGGGGGTGGCAAGAGCCTTAGCCAATATCCGGAATCCCAGGGGTGACAGGTGCAAGCCGTCCCTTGTGAAGCAGTGTGGCTTGTCAAGTATGTCATCCCAAGCAGACAGACACTGGATCCCCTTTGAATGACACCAGAAATTAAGCCAATTGTTAAAGCTGATCATCTTGTCACTATATTGTGGCATCATTCGTGGTGAAGGAAGGATACTGCTCAGGGTCAGGGTCATACCTGCCTGGGCTACATAATCAGAGAGCTCCTCTATGTCTCTTTTCATGTAGTCCAGGGAGGTACATCTCAGGTCGTTCACACCAGCATGGACAATGACTGTGTCATACTTGTACTTGCCGTGGAGTGACCTGAGTGCTTGTGTTATGTGGTGGATTCTAGCGCCCGATAGGCAGCTTACCGTGACCTTCTCCTTGTTCAGCCTGGTGGGTGGGACGTCAGTGTGTCTGACTATGGAGTCACCTATGACAAGTATGTTTGGTGTTGTATTTGGCCTTAAGGGCAGTGACTGCTTTGCACACTGATTTTGTTTTTTATGTGTTGTTTGTGTGGTGTCTTGAGTTTGCAGTTGCTTGGGTGTCTGCTTTGGAGGCCTTTGCTGTTTAGGTAAATTTTTACTCAGAGCCTCCGAGTATGTCTTAGTGTGTTTATGTGTTTGATTCAGTGGTGTGGTTGAGTTATGTGAGACTTGTATTGTGGTGTGTGTAGTTGCCTTCTCCTCCTGCCTGGTCTTGCCAGTCCTGAGTTGAGAGAGCTCAGCCTCCAGTTTGGCTAAATAGCTGCATCTCTCGCAAGTGTTAGTGTTATGTGGGAGGAGGAGAGGGTTGTCCGTGTACATGAGGCAATTGTAACATTGCCTTAGAATTCCCAGATTCACCAACTGAATGTAGCTAAGTACTATGGGTATGCATATCAATGAGGGAGAACACCAATAGAATAGTGGTTCCGGCATCCGGCCAACGTGAATGCAGTCCCGGTTGACCTACGACCATTGCACATATAACTTGAAAGTGTAATGAATGCGTTCATGCTGTATACACATTTAAATATGTAAAGGTGAATGTGTGTTTCGCAGCAGTCTGTAAGACGGAATACAGATATGTAACTGTTACGGTCAGAATTATGAAAGTTCACGTAAGCACAAATATCTATGAAACATATGTAACCCACAATAAGGATATGCAAGTGCGCCTGCACGTGTGTAATCCACTCACAGCATAGCAAATGAATGCTGTTTTCCCCACGTTCTATGTACATGGCTCATACCTGTTAACCCCGTAAAGTACGAAACCGGACAAAGCCATGAAAACAACTAGTTCAAATAGGGACAATCCTCAGATATTGCCCTGACAAACATAGAAAGTGGATAGAATAACAGGTGTGTCACTAGCATGGATTCTCTGAAGGGTATGAAGTCATAACCTGAAATGTTTGTCATTATTTACCAACGTCAGTCTTTAATGATATGCCACTAACTTGCCAGATAGACACAAGGTTATGAAAAACGGACCAAAGATAAGAGACAAACAGCTGTACATGCAGCAGAAATCTGTACAGTTGAAAGGTATGATATGGATATATATATATATATATATATATATATATATATATATATATATATATATACACATATATCCACAGACATAAACCAAAGCAAATTATGAAATGAGGAATGTACAGACATATGTATATATGTACATATATATATCTATACACACACCATACATGAATAGATATATACACAACAAACATATGTCCCTGTACATATAACACATGTACATAAATAGGTCATGGTATAGCTATTATGGATAGTCAGACAGACATGCATGAAAGGAGAATACACTGCTGCTTTCCAAACCATTGCCCGGAAAGTACCAGTGTGACAGGGCCTGCAAGTTCTACACGTTAAACATGAATAAAGGTGTCCTTTGCAGGACCCCAAAAATTGATCCCGTATGAAGGGCGAACCGTCATTGATGCAAAAGACATCACAACTGCAACTACGATATAGCAGATGCATAGACAGGTGTGTAAATGCCTAAAAACATGGCTATGACTGGAAATTAAATAGAAGTACTTTTATAATCTCATTGTTTTATATCTTGTAGCAATACTTTTCATAGCTTCTGAGTAATCCAGATTCTTTCTTCTGTGACAGCAGCATTGTGTTTCTATTCCTAAAAGTCACAAGACTGAACTTCTAGATGGTTGTGACACCTAAGACATTTGCAACCATTTTTTTTTAATCACACCAGACAACATTTCTGTTATTGTGGGGGGTGGAGCCTAGATAGTCAACTGAAAGCTGTTAAATTTTAGAACACTATAAAACTAACTAATTGCGTCTATATCACGTTATCGAAAGTTTACTTAATTGAATCAATAAAGGTCGAACTTTATTGATCGATTAAGTAAAACATTGAATAATGTAAAAAAAAATTAAAAAGAAAAACTAAATGGCATAGGCAGGGGGTAAGCCCCCCTGAACCCCCCTACTTATATATACCACCTCTGAGACCACACTACATTGAGGTAATTGGAAATCTCCCTTTATGGAGATTTCCTTTTACTTGCACAATGTTCTTCATTTTCGATATTGTCGTGCCGACAATATCAGACTCAATATTGTCAGCTTACGACAACGTGAAGTAGACCCAACTAATTAGACAGGAAAATATTAAGGCTTCAGTAATAATTTTTATAAAGTTGTATTAATAACTGTCCAGTCTTCAAGCCTATAAATGTTGGTGGATTACTTTTGAAAATTTCCTGTCAAAATATCTCGAGATAAATTTCAGCCGTGAATATGAATATCTCAAAGCAATCTCACACTGACTCAGCCCTGATGAAAGAACTGCAGCTTGTCACTTCATCTCTATAGAAGCTATGCTTGGAAATAGAAGGCTTTCAACAACATTTGGAAAACCTTAAGGAAAATAGTCTCAAACAAACTTGAGGTCTTTAAAGAACTTCAACAACAACAAAACAAAATATCAGACATTGAAACTGCATGGAATGATGTTGATGGCAGACTCAAGGAAGAA
This sequence comes from Protopterus annectens, assembly GCF_019279795.1. Lineage (NCBI taxonomy): Eukaryota > Metazoa > Chordata > Ceratodontiformes > Protopteridae > Protopterus > Protopterus annectens. The sequence continues at coordinate 1,786,058,057 of NC_056741.1, read as the reverse complement.
GAACACCAAACAGACTTTCTCCTGAAACAAAATACCTGGCTGCAGAACAGACTAGATGATTTAGAAAATTGTGAAAGAAGATGTAACATCAGAATCTTCGGCTTACCTGAGAAAACTGAAGGAGAAGATATCATTTCCTTTTTAAACACTTGGATTCCTGAATTTTTGGACTTAACAGGAGGGTTTTCCTATGGCATAGAGAGAGCCCACAGAGCTATAGGGAAACCAGCACCAACATAATCCTCATCTCCACTGAGATCCATTGTTCTAAAGTTTCTTTCATATTTAAACAAAGAACTTGTACTAAAAACTACATGGAGGAAAGCCCCTTTGAGGTTTCAACAAAGTCAAATCAGGTTTGACAGTGACTATTCCACCAAAGTCTTAGAGATGAGAAAGAAGTGCTGGACACTTGTTAAACTTTTGAAACAGAATAATATCAAAACTCAAATTATATACCCAGCAAGAGTCAAAATACACTGCTCAAATCAAGCAAGATTTTTCAACATTCTGGATGAACTGTCTTCCTTCATAATAAACAACAATATAATTACCATCCCAGAAGATATGCTCTGGTCATTCCCTTCATTTAAGAGATCCTCAGAAAAAAAGTACTTTATACAGATCTAAAAAAGAAGAAACAAAAATAGATACCACAACAGCTTCCAGTAATAAATCCATGAAGACATCTACTTCAAAATGAATCAAGTTTTTCTTCAAATATTAATGCATCTTTTTTCACCAAAGTCATAGTAACATATACCAATCATAATGATGCCTCGCTTTTTCACTTTATTTCAATTCAATGTCACTGGAAAACAAATATCCCATAAAAGCAGACAATGGCAGTGCATTTATCCTTCTTATTTACAGGTAACTTCATTATTGTTCTTGTCTTCTACATGTCTGTTAAGCTAAACAAATTTGATGCTAATCAACAACATGTTAGGGGAGAAAGAATCTCTTTTAATTTAAAATGCATGGTCAACCAAGAAAGTTTAGTAAAAAAACATTATAACTCTACTATCTGACATGACTAAATATTATATATACTGAAATCAGTCTTTAAATTGCTTTGCTTATATTGGCAAAAACAGCTTTTGGGACTGTTAATGGGTTACAATGACATGTTTTACATGAAATACTAGCTAAAAAAATGCTACATTTTTACATTATTTGTGGTAATAAAGCTTGTATTTCAGTTTTCTTAGTAAACTTCCATTTCTAGGCTTGAAGCGAAGCTTTTCTTAACTCAAGACACCTCAAGGGCCATTTTCCTTCATGCTGTATAATTTCTGAAGTCTGTGAAGTTTTCTGGATGTCCCATTTTAGTGTAACACACAGGACATGAAGAGAGGCATTTCTATGATATACCACTAGTTGTAATAAAACATTTTTGCTGTGTTTTAACATTAGAAACAGCCAATGAATAATATTTATTTGTTCAGTGAAAGAATTTTTTAAGTTATATCTTCATGAATGAAGATTTGCCTGTCATATATGCAAGTGAGCATACTTAGTTAAAGGTCTGGTGTACCACTGACCATTTTTTTAATTAAATATAAGCTAGTTTTGTTTAGGAATGATTCCCCCTTTTCCCCTAGTTCTTTTAGAAGCACTTGTCACTAGTTAGCAATATAATTAGAAGAAAAGTATTTGATTTTATAGAAGTGGCATTTTATATATAATACTTGACATTTTACATATGAGGCTCACAATCATACACATGGAATACTGTGCAGAAACACTGTTTTGTACTGTCTTCTAAAGTTAACACTAGCTAAAATGAGATTCACACCCAGTTTTTAGAATTAGCTGCTACATGTAATACTGCACTAATAAGTCTTTTCAGTCCAGTATTCATATTTTCAAACATATTACAACATAGTTAAGTTGATATCTGTATATATATCTTGACAGATGTTAGTTTATAATGAAGTTACCTTTTTTTTTTTTTTAGTTTTCCCTTATTGTTCTAATATAACCAAGAACTAAAGTTTACATTTAACCACAAGTTAAGCTTAAAAGTTGTGATACTTGTATTCGGAATCTCAATTATCTGTATTATTAATACACCTCCACCCATATTTTCTTCTTTCACCTTGCCATTGACTTTACTTTCATTGCTTATTAATCAACTATTTAACAGATCATCAATTCTACTGTATTGTAAATAACTGTAATGAAAGTTCAGTACTTGCACAGTATATATGTGTGTGTGTGTGTGTGTGTATATATATATATATATACACACACACACACACACATATATATATATATATATATATATATATATATATATATATATATATATATATGGATTCACTTTATAATTTCAAAATACTGAAATCCGCATTTCAGTATCCTGAAATTATAAAGTCGAACCTTTAAAATCACGAAAGTGCATAATCGCGAATCTGAATATCTCAAATTCGCAGTTATGACTTTACGGTACGTTATGTGTGGTGTCGTGAGTGGATGGTGTTTATGTTGTGTATGGATTTAGGTGTAAGTTAAGGTAAGTGAGTGTTTTGTAAGGGTTTTGTGTGGGAGTTTGAGTGTGTGTGAATGTGTTTGTCAGTTGTACGTGTGGGTTAGGGTAGGCAGGTGAAAGTATGGGTGTGTAAGTGTTGGATGTGTTGGTATTTGTATATGTGTAAAGTTTGTGTGTGCAAGGGACTGTAGAATGTGTGGGTGTGAGTTTCCTTTCTGTGTCTGTGCGATCTCGGAATTAGTATATATAAGTGGGGGGGTGTGGGAGTCGCATATGTAGTGAATACATATGTAGTATAGGTTTCTTTGGTACATAGGTTCATAGGTTGGTAGTCGGCTATCAGCCCTAGGGCCTATACAAGCCTAGCCATAACAATTCCCTGGCTATTTCTTCCCACACTATTTACTTCCCTGGACCCCTGTCTAGCAGGGCGACTGACGTGATCCCCAAGGTGAATTTCCTTTCTCCCATCCAATCATCAAGGTTCCTTTTGAAGAGGGCCAAAGAGGCAATCTTCTTGACATGTATGGGCAATCTATTCCAGAGTCTGGGGAGTCTCTGGGTCAGGAACCTATCCCTCCAGCATGTTTTGTTTATTGTGATGACAAGGTTTAGATCCCTGGACTGTGTGGCTCTGAGGGATTGGGATTTCTTTAAGTGTAGCATGTCCAACAGCTCTGGGTTTGACATGGCCTTGTATGTTAAGCAGAGATCGCCTCTGTTTAGACGATATGCGACAGAGTATAACTGGAGTTTTTTAAGGTGGTCAGCATAGGGAATCTGCTTTAGGCCTGTGATTCTTTTAGTGAGGTATTTCTGCGGCCTTTCCAGTTGTTGCAGATGTCTTGAGAGGTACATACCAAACGGGGTGTTGTATTCTATAATGGGTCTAATGAGGGATGAGTATAGTGGGACAATGACTTCCTTTTTTCTTGATGAAAAGCCCTTAGTGATGAGGTGTGCCACATAGAAGGATTTCCTGACTGTTGTGGCGATGTGGTTATCGAAGGTGAGACCACTATCCACCTGTGTCCCTAAGTCTCTTATCACACTTTCGGTGTTTAGTGTACTGCCACCTATATGGTAATTCATGTTTCTTCCCAAAGGGGATAACTATACATTTCTTGACATTGAGCTTGAGCCCATGGCTCTGGCACCAAGCATCTGTTTCTGTAAGGCCCTTTTGTAGAGTATCCACATCATTTGTGGATTCAATAATGGCTCCCAGTTTGCAGTCATCTGTGAACTTTGTTAGCCAGAGTCCCTTAGTGTTGGCCTGTACTTTAGAGAAGTAGATGCCAAACATGAACGGTCCCAGGACTGAACCCTGAGGTACTCCACTTGTCACTTGTCTGGAGCTGGATTTGGAGTCGGCTACTTTTACAGTGTGGGTTCTATTGTAAGCCAGTTAGCCACCCATTGGGTGACGTAGGGATTAATGCCCAGCTTATTAAGTTTATCTATGATTCCAGAGTGGGGGATGGTGTCAAAGGCCTTGGCAAGGTCTAGATAGGCTGTGTGGACCACCTTATCCTTGTCCATGGCTCTGTAGGCTGATTCAAAGAAGTCATTCAGGTTCAGGAGACAAGATTGGCCCTTCACAAACCCAAACTGGGTGGGGTCCAGTGTTTGAAGGTTGCCAATGTCTTCGTTTATAAGTTCCATGATAATATGCTCCATGGCCTTGCAGATAAGGCTTGTCAGACTGATGGGATTGTAGTTTCCAGGATCCAAGGTGGATCTCCCCTTGTGGAGTAGGATAACTGTAGATCTGCGCCACTCTGTGGGCATGAAACCTGAGGTGAGGCTATGATTAAACATGACACTTAGGTGAGGTGCCAGTTCATATTGTAGTTCATGTAGTACACAGCCCGGGATGTCATCTGGTCCCATGGATGCTGTATTCTTAGCTTTGGAGAGTGCGTTTTTTACCTGTGTGGCCGTTATTACTGGAATTTGGCAATCATCCGGTATTGAGATGGGCCATTTAGGGAGTGAGGGGGGGGGTGGCACTGAATCTATCTGCCAGGATATTGGCAATATCCTTGGGATCAGTATATTTAATGCCATTCTGTTTTAGCTCAGAGCAGATCTGAGCATTGCCATTTAGATTCTTGACATTTATTTATTATTTTATTTTTATTTTACATTTGTTGACCAGGCTAGTCTAACTGGATATATGTCCATTTTCAGTAGAGGCCCAGGGAGAAAAGCTCCATGACACACATGATAATAAAATTGCAGGACAATGTAAAATAACTTCTGATTTGTATACAAGTACAAAATTGGATAATACAGAAATAATACAGGGAGGACAGAAGTAAATACAATATGAAATGCATTAAATACAGTGTACAATTCAAAATAGCAAGTAAGTACATTACTTAGTTTAGAAAAAAGGGGAGGTATACAGGCTAATTCCATATACAAGTATGGTACAATAAAAGAGGCAGATTGAAAAAAATGAGTTTAGTAATAAAATATAAATAAATTATATATATATATATATATATATATATATATATATATATATATATTATTTTTAACAAGTAAGTATTCAGAGGGATGGACATAATGAAATACAGAGTGAGAAATGTAAAGTATAGGATATGCTGATAGTATTTGTGTAGAGTGGAGAATTAGTCAGGTTTAGTACAGGGCATAACCAGTTAACATAGTTATAGAATGCCTTGTGGTTGTCTTTGGAATCTTTGGCAATTTTATTTTCTTAACTAGCTTTTATGAGGATCTCATTTTCTTACTGAGGCTGGTAAGGGAGTGTTTTGCATCCTGGATTTTCCTCTTTTCTGCAACAGTTTCTTCCTTTTGTTGTTAAGTTTGTTTATGGCAGGATTTGAAGAAAAACTTGATTCATTTTGAGTTTGTGTTTTGTTTGTTGTGGTGTGGGTTGGATGATGTATGTGCTGTGTGGTGTATGGTGTGTTTCTGTTCGTGATTTTGTAGTTTCAGGATTTGGGACATTTGACTTTATGGTTTTAAAATACTGAAATTCGGGATTTCAGTATTTCAAAATTATAAAGTGAACCTATATATATATATATATATATATATATATATGTATTCCATAGATCTGAGTTATCAAAGTCTGCATTTCAAAAGAAGGGGAAATGGGAAAAGGGATATATATATATATATATATATATATATATATATATATCAAGGGGAAACCCAGAGACATGGACTGAATAAGACCACCTTCCAGATGACTGTACAGTCAATTCTCATTTCTATATTCACTATGTACAAGAGTTTGTATACTTTCATTAGTTTACTTAAGCAAGAGAGATGTACTGGAACATGTTTCTTCTATAGGAGTCATGTATCACTAATGCTAACTCTGGTAACTACTTTACTTCAAGGATTAGTGATTGATAACAGATAATTATCAGTCATCTACAGGCTTACTTATCTCGTATTTGGCTTGAAATGCAGACCTTAGTAACCATAGCTTGCTTTGTAGAGATGTTTTAATATTAATTCTTCTTCTACTGCTTCAAAGTCATTTGATTGTGAAGGGACATTATTCAACTACTATTAGTATTACTAGAGAAGATTCTATTTAAAACTAAACAGTTTCTTTTCACTGCATGTAATCTGTAACAATCTGATTTATCTAGTTATTAATAATTTCTTTGGTTAACTAAACTTAACCTCACTTATATGTAAACACAAAGAATAGTGGATCCAAGTTTACTCAAACCCCTGGATTCATGAAGCTCGGCGCAAGGCCAGCGTAAGGCTTGCGCTGTCCGTGCGGAGTATATATGGATTAGTCGCGCCATATGCATATTAATGAAGGTGCGCAGCCACCACAGCCACATGCATAGGAAATGTGCGCGAGTGCATGAGGCCTAACGAAGTTGCGCATGGAGGCGTGTCAATGTCGGCTGTCGATGCGCAACCTAAACTGCTGAATATTATATTCCGCCTGCAATAGTAATCGCACCTATCAGTGTCCGTGGATACTGAAATGTATGCAAAGCATGCAAGATAGTCCCTGCGAACAGAAAATGAAGAATCAAACACAAATGCACAGTAGGGAATAACGGGTCCCTACTGTTGAACAAATTACATGAAAACCGTTTGCCTGTAGTCCAACGTAGTGTTGATAGCTATACCATGTGGAAGTGAAACATATCATATGTTAGCGCGCCACCAGTAGGTACGACCAGCCCAATGGAGAGGGTCACCAGCTGACCCTAATGTGAGGGAGGGAACATAGCTGTACAGATGTGTCCATAACAAAATACACGAGGAGAAATGTAGATATATGTAGTGACCGTATGTCTGAATCATATCCCACAAGGCATGTAATAGTCACATACAAAAGGTATGTCCGTATTTCACATACCAAATGTGATAGGAAATAGCATATGCATGTAAACGAAACAGAAGGAGCATATAAACAGCTATAACAATACGGACACATGTAGGCCGAAAGGAGCAGTATGATCCGTACCATCGACTAAGATTACCACCTGTCCCACTTTGCGAGCGACAGTCCCACTGTGGGCAGATGTGTCCTGACACAAACATGTAAAAATGGCAAATGTCCAGAGAATATAGGACATAATTATTCCATAGACATCATGTAATAGTTGCATTAAACATATTTCACTGAACGTATATTACATAAATGTCATAAGAAACAGAATAAGACACTGAAATGCTACAAGAATAAACTTAGATATAGGCAAGAATTCTAAGTTCTATCTGCTGAACTGACCATGGGTATGTGTCAGCCTGTAAAATATGCTGTGTTTACTGCAAATGTCACACTGTGGCCAACTGAAAAGGTGGAAACACAACCGTCGACTGTGGAGAGGAATTGTCCACAACAGTCGGACATGTGTTAGGAATAGCTTGGACATAGGAAAAGGTGCCATCCTACCAATGAGTACAACAGGCTGGCAAAATCCAGAAGGCAGCTGTATAATCCAAACGTGTATGTGACACAGTCGAACAGGTAGTACCTGGATATACCAACCAAGTAATGAAAGTGAAGTATGGGCGTGTACCTATGTGTGTGAGGTATAGCATGTGGAAAGCAAACATGGCAGGGTAGTCCACACAACCATAAAGGTACCCGACATATGTAGGGTAGTCAATGTGTAACTCTGGCCGTGTCATGGGCCAACAACCAAAGTAGTGCTCTACGGGGTGTGATGAATTCATGTGTGAGGGGTGGGTGATTAATGGTAAAATCCTCAAAGGCGATACTGTGTCATATGCACAAAAAGTGAAATGGAGGTGTACGAGGGGGCAGCGGTGAAGTGGAAAGAAACACAACCACATGTAGAAACAGCTGCAAGACAAGCAGACAGGCCATAGTGTAGAACACCATCCCACAAACATATGAATATGGAAATGTGCGAGACAAATGTATAGATATGTCACTGTCACATACCCAGAGATGTGTCCTGATGGAACTGGCCATAACAAATGCAACACACCTGGATGCATAATGGCCTACCCAGCATACCCTCCACAACACACAACCTGCCTCCATACCAGAATGTCCACCATATCCAGCCGTACTTGGTCCACTGGTTTGTTGCAGACACAGCTGCACACAGTGACCCCTACACATATGTAGTAGGTATTGTCACCCTAGGCAGTGTCAGGATTGCAAACCATGTATCCCCTGCATGCAAAACCCCCTGCACGTTTTTGTAAAGCCACAAAAATCTTTGTTATCTGACTTGTTTTGGTCTAGTTCAATGTTGGGGATATCCCTCATGGGATAACCAACCTGTGTAAATAGTAGAATGGGTATGACGACATGATGTCCAATCCTATAGATATCTGGACACAAGTCAGAACGTGCAGTGGAGGTCCATGACACTGTCCAGCCCTAAATGGGCATGCATAACCTACCACCCAGGATAAAACACCTTCCCGTGATGCACGTGTCCAGACATGAACAGGAGGGAGAATATAATGCACACATTTGCATAGTGGCAAACGGCATGAGGGTGAGGAAGACACTGACGTAAACAGGTCAACCCTGATCAAGTGTGAGGGATACTGACTGTGTGCAGGCGTGACCGACCATACCTGTCAACCTGTGTGAGCAAGATATCTGGACAGAGCCGTGAATACTAGTGAGACAAAGGTCCAAAAACAGGGACAATCTGTAAAGATTCTTAGAAACATAGACATTTGATAGAATAACAGTTTGCACATTGGCATTAATGTCCGGAGTATGAAGTCTGAAACCCAACTGTCTGTCAGCATGTTCCGACTGCAGTCTTTAATGCTGAGCTACTGCTGTGCCAGAACACAACAGCGTATTACAGAGGTCCGTGCCATACCACTCAACTGTCCTGATATTCACAGAATGACTAGAGTTACCACCTGTCCCACTTTGCGTGTAACAGTCCCTCTGTAGGCAGTTGTGTTCTGTGAAAAAAATCAAGACATAGCAAATGTCCTGAGATTTTAGGACAAAGTTATTTCCTAAGTTTCTTTAATAGTTGCATAAAACAGGTATTTTATATATGAAACTTCTATATGTTATGTGAAGTAGCATAAACAATTCAAATGTTACTAGAATAAACTATTATTTGTGCAAAAAAGGTTAAGTTCTGTACTATGCACAGCTGTAGGTATGTTTTGTCCTGGAAAATCTGACATTTCTACAGAACATGTCCCACTTTGGGCATTTGAAAAGGTGGCATCCCTAAGAATGACCAGAGGTTTGCCCCATATTGTTGTTGTGTGCCTCCAACAATCTGCACCAGTGTGGTAAATAGCTGAGGATTGACGTCACTAAATAATGAGAAATATCCTGTGTTTAAGACTCCACATCCTTCAGAAAAGTCATGCTAATGCAAAACCTAGTATTCTATCAACGTTCTAAGCTTGTAAGAGCAATCGTTAAAATGTGTCCCTAATTGTCCACCCATCGTGTAGGTTTTGCGCAGTTTTGGTGCTCTAAGAGGTTGAGAGGTATGGCCCATACATATTTACAGTAACAACTCTTCACACTTGTGCAATGTACAACTGCATACCTGTAGTCACTTCATGTCCCAAATAATAATCCCCATATGACTGTATACAGGTAATAGTCAAATGTGAATGGGAACACCCCTCACCGTGGAGTATGGACTGTAACAACCCCACCCATAATATGTATTGCCAGCAGAATAAGCTGCTGACAGGTGCCCAAACACCTGTGTCTATAAACACAGGTAAAACTTCATAATAGAGAAAAACTCCCTGTCCATATGCTTCGTCTGACATTTGAACTCGGCCAGGGAAGTTCCATTTACCAGGTGGACAAGCCTAAACCCAAATCACTACATGAACACCCTGACAATCAAAGACCTGTATGTGCCTGGACTATATGCCTTGGTGTTCTGCATATCCTCGGAGTGATTAACAATGCAGCTGGGGTCCACAGCAGTAGGCAATAGAGAATGTGTAATATGTAGTACCACATTTTTCCCAGCAGGAGAATGAATGCCTGTGTTGTAGGTGAAGCAGTGAGGCGTATGTTGATAGGTTCATAGGTTCATAGGTTTATTCTAGGCTATCTGCCCTAAGGCATTTATAAGCCTAGCCCAAAGTTATGTGGCTTAGGCCACCCCTTATGTTAGAAATAATGTGCCCATTAGTTTGTTGTGCCTCTGTCCAGCAGTGACACAGAGATGATTCCCAGGGTAAACCTACGATCTCCCATCCACCGGTCAAGATTTCTCTTGAACAGAGCCAGCGAGGTGCTGTGCCTCACATGGACCGGGATTTTATTCCACAGCATGGGGAGTCTCTGGGTGATAAATCTATCCCTCCAGTACATCCTATTTATATCTGTGCTAAGGTTTAAGTCACTTGCTCTAGTGGTTCTGGTGGATTTGGATTTTTTGAGGTGGAGCATGTCCATTAATTCCGGGTTGGTCATGGCCTTGTATGTCAGGCACAGGTCACCTCTGAGCAGATGGTATGCAACTGAATAGAGTTGGAGTTTCTTCAGTCTGGCAGTATATGACAGGTTTTGGAGTCCCTTTATCCTTTTAGTGAGGAACTTTTGGGGTCTCTCCAATTGCTGCAGGTGTCGGGTGAGATACATCCCGAATGGGGCATTGTACTCGATCATTGGTCTGATAAGTGAAGAGTACAGGGGAACAATGACCTCACTTGATCTGGATGTGAATCCCTTCATGATCAGATGGGCAATGTAGAAGGTCTTTCGAACCACTTTAGCAACGTGAGTGTCAAACGAGAGGCCACTGTCAACCTGGGTACCCAGGTCCCTGATAACCTCTTCTGTGCTTAGTGGGTTGCCATCTATATGGTAGCTTGGGGTTACCTTGTTTTTCCCGAAGGGTATGACTATACACTTTTTTGTGTTTAACTTCAGGCCATGCCTCTGGCACCAGCTATCAGTTTCCGTGAGACCCCTCTGAATCATGTCTGTGTCCGATGTACTATCCACTATGGCACCCAGTTTGCAGTCATCCGCAAACTTTGTCAGCCATAGTCCTCCTAAGTTTGCATGTACTTCTGAGAAGTAGATGCCGAACAATAGGGGGCCAAGGACTGAGCCCTGTGGGACACCACTTGTAACCGTCTTGGAGTCTGACATGGCTCCAGCAACTCTAACCCTGTGGGTTCTGTCCTTTAGCCAGTTTGCAACCCATCTTGTGACATATGGGTTTACATTTAAGCTGGTAAGTTTCTCTATGATACCCAAGTGGTTGTGTCGAAAGCTTTTGCAAGGTCAAGGTAGGCTGTATGGACTGCCTTTCCCTCATCAATGGCCTTGGTAACTGTTTCAAAGAAGTCGACCAAGTTCAAAAGGCAAGATTTGCCCTTGACAAAGCCAAACTGGGTTGGGTCCAAGGTCTGCAAGTCCCCTATGTCCTTGTTTATGAGTTCCATTATGATCCTCTCCATAGCTTTGCAGACCAGGCTTGTTAAGCTTATGGGGCAGTAATTACCAGGGTCCGTAGAGGCACCGCCTTTGTGGAGTGGGACCACAGTTGCCGTACGCCACTCCTTGGGCACATGACCTGTGGTAAGGCTAAGATTAAACAGCTGCCTTATGTGCGGGTTTAGTTCTTCATTGAGTTCATGTAGCACACAGCCGGGGACACCATCCGGTCCCATTGATGCTGTGTTTTTAGCTTTAGAGAGAGCAGCTTTCACCTGCGCATTTGAGATGTCTGGGAGGCTACACTCTGTTGGGATAGTTATCTCTCCTTTTGGGGGGGAGGGGGGGGTGAAGTTTGTGCTGAACCTGTCTGCCAGTATGTTGGCAATGTCTGTGGGTTCAGTGATTTTTGTATCATTTTGGACTAATTCTGAGCATATCTGGGAGTTTCCACCCAGGTTTCTGACATAGCTGAAGAAGGCCTTATGATTGTCTTTTAAATCTATGGGAATTTTTTTCTCAAAGTTTGCCTTGGATGATTTTATGAGGGATCGTAGTTTCTTGCTAGTACTGATCAAAGATGCCTTCTCTTTTTGGGATTTTGCTCTATCATGTAATAGCTTTCTCCTCTTATTGTAAAGTTTGTTTATGGCTGGGGTCCACCAGACTGGACGTTTGCCCTTGGTGGAAAGAGTCTTGGTTTTATTTGGGATTGCCTGATCCATGCAGTCCTGAAGGTGTTCATAGAAGGCATTTGTAAGGGCTTCCGCAGATTGGGTTGTGGTTTCCATTGGCTTGGGGGCCTTGAAGGATACCACACCTGTCTTGAGTAGTGTGAAGTTTGCTTTAGAGAAGTTCTTCACTGTGGTCTTTTTTGTTTGGGGTGGGGGCGGGATGTGAATTTCTAGTGAGATTAGTTTATGATCTGATCTCACCAAAGAGGGATATACCTCCGGTGTGGAGCATTTTGTCCCCATGTTTGTGATGATGAGATCTAGTATATTTTCTCCTCTTGTGGGGACGGTGACTAGTTGTTCCATGGCATTTGAATTTATGAACTCCAGGAACCTTTTGGCTAGAAAGTTGGGGCTTAAGTAATGTTCCCAGTCTATATTCGGGTAGTTGAAGTCACCCAATATGATGGTGTTTGGTGATACATTTATACCCTCCAGTGTCTTCAGGAAGGCTGTGTGGGTTTCCTGAGTTTGAGAGGGTGGCCTGTAGCATGCTACAAATTGTAGAGCAGTTTTGCCTATGGTTAATTGCACCTGGATGGTTTCCGATGCTTCGTGCGTAGCCACCAACCTGGAGGTGTGGGTATCCTTGATGAATATGGATACACCCCCTCCTTTTGTAGTATGGTCCAGGTTTTGGGTTCGGAACGCATGATATGAGGTAAAACCTGATAGTGCCGGGGTGCTCTCAGGAGCCTTGAACCAGGTTTCAGTCACAGCACAGACATCGATGTTCTCCATACTGAGAAGGGCCTCGAGTGCGTGCATTTTGAGATTTAGACTTCTGGCATTGAGCAGCATTACCCTTAGTTTCTTCCGCTTTTGTTTTCTAGGGTGGTAGGTTTAGAATTTGAGCCTTGCCTAAAAAGGCACTATGGGGTGGCAAGAGCCTTAGCCAATATCCGAATCCCAGGGTGACAGGTGCAAGCCGTCCTTGTGAAGCAGTGTGGCTTGTCAAGCATGTCATCCCAAGCAGACAGACACTGGATCCCTTTGAATGACACCAGAAATTAAGCCAATTGTTAAAGCTGATCATCTTGTCACTATATTGTGGCATCATTCGTGGTGAAGGAAGGATACTGCTCAGGGTCAGGGTCATACCTGCCTGGGCTACATAATCAGAGAGCTCCTCTGTGTCTCTTTTCATGTAGTCCAGGGAGGTGCCTCAGGTCGCTCACACCAGCATGGACAATGACTGTGTCATACTTGTACTTGCCGTGGAGTGACCTGAGTGCTTGTGTTATGTGGTGGATTCTAGCCCGATAGGCAGCTTACGTGACCTTCTCCTTGTTCAGCCTGGTGAGTGGGACGCCAGTGTGTCTGACTATGGAGTCACCTATGACAAGTATGTTTGGTGTTGTATTTGGCCTTAAGGGCAGTGACTGCTTTGCACACTGATTTTGTTTTATGTGTTGTTTGTGTGGTGTCTTGAGTTTGCAGTTGCTTGGGTGTCTGCTTTGGAGGCCTTTGCTGTTTAGGTAAATTTTACTCAGAGCCTCCAGTATGTCTTAGTGTGTTTATGTGTTTGATTCAGTGGTGTGGTTGAGTTATGTGAGACTTGTATTGTGGTGTGTGTAGTTGCCTTCTCCTCCTGCCTGGTCTTGCCAGTCCTGAGTTGAGAGAGCTCAGCCTCCAGTTTGGCTAAATAGCTGCATCTCTCGCAAGTGTTAGTGTTATGTGGGAGGAGGAGAGGGTTGTCCGTGTACATGAGGCAATTGTAACATTGCCTTAGAATTCCCAGATTCACCAACTGAATGTAGCTAAGTACTATGGGTATGCATATCAATGAGGGAGAACACCAATAGAATAGTGGTTCCGGCATCCGGCCAACGTGAATGCAGTCCCGGTTGACCTACGACCATTGCACATATAACTTGAAAGTGTAATGAATGCGTTCATGCTGTATACACATTTAAATATGTAAAGGTGAACGTGTGTTTCGCAGCAGTCTGTAAGACGGAATACAGATATGTAACTGTTACGGTCAGAATTATGAAAGTTCACGTAAGCACAAATATCTATGAAACATATGTAACCCACAATAAGGATATGCAAGTGCGCCTGCATGTGTGTAATCCACTCACAGCATAGCAAATGAATGCTGTTTTCCCCACGTTCTATGTACATGGCTCATACCTGTTAACCCCGTAAAGTACGAAACCGGACAAAGCCATGAAAACAACTAGTTCAAATAGGGACAATCCTCAGATATTGCCCTAACAAACATAGAAAGTGGATAGAATAACAGGTGTGTCACTAGCATGGATTCTCTGAAGGGTATGAAGTCATAACCTGAAATGTTTGTCATTATTTACCAACGTCAGTCTTTAATGATATGCCACTAACTTGCCAGATAGACACAAGGTTATGAAAAACGGACCAAAGATAAGAGACAAACAGCTGTACATGCAGCAGAAATCTGTACAGTTGAAAGGTATGATATGGATATATATATATATATATATATATATATATATATATATATATATATACACACATATATCCACAGACATAAACCAAAGCAAATTATGAAATGAGGAATGTACAGACATATGTATATATGTACATATATATATCTATACACACACCATACATGAATAGATATATACACAACAAACATATGTCCCTGTACATATAACACATGTACATAAATAGGTCATGGTATAGCTATTATGGATAGTCAGACAGACATGCATGAAAGGAGAATACACTGCTGCTTTCCAAACCATTGCCCGGAAAGTACCAGTGTGACAGGGCCTGCAAGTTCTACACGTTAAACATGAATATAGGTGTCCTTTGCAGGACCCCAAAAATTGATCCCGTATGAAGGGCGAACCGTCATTGATGCAAAAGACATCACAACTGCAACTACGATATAGCTGTACATGCAACAGTAGCAGGTGCAAGGGTAATAACACATGGGTCGATAGAATGTATGACGTACGACCTGATATCCGCAGAGTGGGGAGTGCTCAGAAGTGTCCTCACACTTACTTTATTATCACTCACATTAAACATGTCTAATGGGTACTGTGGAGGGGTGTCAGGTATGGGAATCATGGGTATGCAGAAATGGGCCTAGGTGTTGGTTGGCACAGATCTATTAGGTACGCCCCATGGGAGTGATCAATATGTGGGTATAGCACACACCTATATTCTCCAAAAAGGTGCAACCCATCTACTGGATATTGTGTAAACCATTGGGGGAAGACGTAGGGACCTATATCAGTGTCATGTAGGCGATTATCATGGATGGACATGCGTACGACCAAGATGGTAACCATACCTGCCAAAATGTCAGAATAAGACAGCTGGACTAAGGCATAGTACATGAAATACAAATAGGGACTATATTAAATATACCCCAGACAAAGTCAGAACATTGATAGAATAATGGCGTAGTCAGGAATACGAATGTTATGAGAGTTAGTAATCATGAAATAGAAATGTCAGTCATTATTACCTAACCGCACAGTCCGTCATGCCTTGCCAGCAATCTACCAGAAAGGCACATTATTATGACAAATGTAACAGAAGCATAGGTCAAACCTCGGGGCGTTTACCCATAATGTGTACAGGTGAGAGGTATGAAGGTAACCCATCCTAAATAAATGTACAGAACTAGTGATACTAGGTGGACAGGTGAGAAGAAAGACATCAGGACAAATGACAAAACATGTACAAGTCAAAAACATGTATTTCCACAAATGTGAATGACAACGTATGCCCTGTGAAAGTCAATGTGGAAGGTTAATAGACTCAAAAGACATGTGTCCCTCAGGGTGTCATGCAGTGTCACCGATACAGTGTCCAGTCCCCCATACTCATAATGAGCTCTGCCACTGACGGAAAGTGCAAATACCGGTGTACACATAAGGTACATGATAGAATAATTAGTGTGGATAAGCACCTGTTGGCCTGTGTGAGGAATATAACCCTCTGGGTGGGTGTGTCCTGCAATAGGAATGTAATGGCATCTGGCCTGTGATGGCGCCATATATTGTGTGTATTGTTGTAAGAAAATTGATATCCTGTATCAGAAACATACCTCGCAACTGTACAGAGTCTCACAGAATGTGCAGATGTATGCCTCATATATTTGGTGTGTTCCTCTTACAATCTGTACCTGTTTGCCAAATACCTGAGAACTGACATCATTAAATAATGACAAACATTTGAGTTTAAGACCCAAAATCCCTCAGAAAAGTCATACTAATGCAAAACCTATTATACTGTCAACTATCTACGTTTGTAAGAGCAATATTCAAAATCTTCCCCTATTTGTCCCCCCATCCTGTTAGGCTTTGTACAGATGTTTTGCTCTAGGAGGTTGAGAGGTATGATCAGAAACAGATACATGTCTGAGGAAACAGCATTATCAACCGCAAGATAACTCAGAAGGTATGAAAAGCGCTGCAGTAGGAAGTTCAGTATTGGCCGCAGGTATGTGCTGACATGTCAAATGACACAGCAGTCTACATGAAGTACCTATAGGGCATCATCTTTACCAATGATGACAGTGGGACATACCCACAGCCATGCATACACCACAAATAGACACAGCACACAGCAAAGCCCAGGCCATGATACACGAAGCCTCCGGCGAGTATGGATTGAGTGAGAGTACAGCAAGGAAAGATGACTGCCAGGCTATTCAGCAAACACCCGTAGGGGCATGCAAGACCGCCCGTAACACAAACATTGCACGGATAATGCTGGGATTTGCAACATACCCCATTTGTATGTGAAAGCTATGCAAATGATGTAATTACGCGATACATGAAACAGTAAGCTATCCGTGCAAGAGCAGAGTTATGTGCAGAAATGTACCTGGATGTTAGGCGACTAACATTCTGCATGTTGCTAAACGATGCAATGACAGCTGCAAATACAGTATGAATACAGTCGAAGAAGCATGCCAATGTCCAAGTCCAAGGCCAGTGGCAGCTTTGTCCATTGGATATCAATAAAACAGTAGTTGTTCTCCCCCGATCTCTGGTGTGGAAGCGTAGCGCCATGAGAATGTGCTGCACTTCAAAACAAGTCATATATGTATAATATACATACAAAATGTATATACATACAAAATGTAGGTTTAGTTAGATGTTAGTACGCCGTGCAGATGAATGGCAAGCTGGAGAAAACATGGCTACTGCGTACTGGTTCTTATCTGTGGAAGCGCTCTGTCAGAGATGTAACGAAGCATTCATAGGCAATGTGATGCAAGTGAGGCTGAGGATAGTGAATCACAACATGTCGTGCCATATGGGCCAAGCCTCTACAGTGTAGTGTAGGTTAAGGGGACTATTAGAGTAGAAGATAGGTGACAACATGAGTGTGTATGTATAAAACACTGTAACCTCACCGGAGCAGTGTCACATGTTTGCTGTCAGTACTCAGTGGAAGAGGCGTGTTATGAGCTATCCTAGGGAACATCAGGAGACTGACGTTGTACGCCATGGATACCACCAATGTGACCTGCAAACCTGCCCACAGTGTGTCTGCGACCATGCACGCCAGTAAGCCCGAGTAAGCATGTGTGCGCGCGTGTTAGCCCGTGTGCTCGTGTGGAGTGTGGAAGAACGAGTAAGCTAGTGTACGAATGGTGAAGCTCGTGTAATGTCGTGTATGCATTTGTAAGCATGTATACATGTGTACTACACACATCACACACATACTGCACACTCAGACACACATGCTGCCAATACTACACACATCAGTGAAATGGCACATGGATGGAGAATGCATCATCAGAATTAACAGTGCTGTAAACTATGCTACAGTGATGGTCATAGCTGCAATGCATCATGACTGCTGATATACACCTGGAAGTAACACACTGTGTGTTAACAGCATGCTAACATCAATACAGTGGAATAAAGCCACTGTGTGAGTCAGCACCAGGTTAGTCTGATCCTGCATCAATGTTACACATCACAGGTGGTGGTACAGGTGACATCATATGCACAGGGTGTGGTGTTACATTTCCAGAGCTGTCATTGAGCCATCCAATGTACAAGTAGGTGTGTGTGTGTGAGGGACAATGGTTATTGCGTGGCCCAATGGTGATGCAATGGGTTTGTGTATGTGATAGCCATAGCTGTTTGTGGTAAGTGTGTGTGTCTGCATATACACAGGTACAGCATGTATCAGCCATATACAGGAGGTTGTGGGACAGTCACAGACTGTACCTACCAGGCTGTAGAGATCCCCATTACTGGCCATGGACACCCCTCCATGCATCCAACACAATCCAGTCCTGCACCTGTCAATGTATACACATACAGTCCTGGGATCTGTACCACAACCTGTGGATAAACGGGAGTCTGTAATGTTAACCTGAGGTGCATAGAATTGTGCATAGAATTGTCTGTTACTACATATGGATATGAGCCATACTCACACTCCAATGTAATAACCACTGTTGACTGTTGCCGAGATGTGCATACGACCATCCAAAGGTGCTGTACTAACATTGTTTTCAATGCCCGTGTAATACCCAGCAACACAATAACCGGTCACTACACAAGTATAACCACGATCACTACAGCACACAGTATGTGCACTATCACAGAGCCATAGCAGATGAACATACATCCAAGGTGCTCACGTACAGATAATGCAGCACATTCAAGAGTGATAATCCCAACATACATATCTATATACAATATATATATATATATATATATATATATATATATATATATATATATATTTATTTATATGTCATGGGTACCTTGGATGACTACCTAAAGGGCCAGGGAGATGTCTCCAGCTCAGGGAGGTGCACTACACTACACCATCCCTAACACAGTGTCCATACTGTTGACCACAGCCTAGGTGTTTCTTAATGGGTACGGGGGTATTCCCCTAATGGTGTCATTGCTGATATCATCCACCAGAATGTGCACATATGTCACACACATCACACACACAGCCCATTCTGTGTGTTGTTCACAACACTGTGACAACTATTGCCCATAGGTCAGGGCCATTCATATCCTCACATACACAGATGGCTGACATTTGTCTGTGTGGTATGGGCTACAATGCGGGTGGGATACAACACATTAACCCTGGTTTACTGTAGCTGACACCGTGTGATATGCACATGTCACTGTAGCACCTTTAGTAGTTGTGAGTCTGTCAACAGGCCACTAGTAGAACACTCCTGTGACATACAAAGACATCTGTAGCTGAACATCCGTACTGTCTTGTACATCTGTACTGCTAACATCTACATTGATAATGGTTCATGGACTTGCAGACCATACCCGACAGTGTTCTGATGCGGTGCCACCAATCATGACTGTTGTCAACACTTGTGGGTTGATATTATCCAACACCCTATCTGTAATGTATGGGCTTGCTCGGCACTTGTTCAGAGCTTCTTGGCACGTTATGAGCTACTGCTTAGTTTAGCACCCATTTCACACCAGTCCTCACAGGTACACTGTCTGTCCATACATTTCCAGTTTGATAACTGTGCAACAGCTGTCGTACACACATCACTCACATACTTCATGAGACATGGTGGTTTATACGGCGTGTCCACCTGGCACATACCACTTTATACAGGCGTGTCCAACTGGCACGTACCAGTGCTATTGCCTGTCACTATGATGACTATGTTGTACATGTGGCAATAGAGCTATTCTCATGTACACAGTCAATGCACACCTCCCAACGTACAACAGTACAGCCTGTGGGGGATGCACATATGCAGCCCTGCTGGGGGTTATACTGTCACCAACCCTGACTGTACCTGACAGTCATGTGGGGATGTGCAACATTGGCAACGCACCCCACACATCACATAGTCCCACATGATCCCCACCACAGGCCACACATACGGAGACACCTTGTACAGTATCCCTCCATACTCTGTGTGGGCACCAATGACAGCCCACATCGCCAAACACAACCACACCAACATATAACCCACAGACATGTGTGCCCATCACATACAGCCAATAGGGTGTCATAACATACACAGCACACCTGTCTTAGGTGACTGTCGGCAGTCACACTGCTGTTCCACTCAGCAGGCTACACAAGGCGATAGTCACTTACATCCTGCTGTCAAGTAACTGGTTCTGCAGCATAACCTATGCACACATGCCACAAGTCAGCAGGTATGATGTGACTCATCTTCCATGTTTGTGTGACTGACATTGTCTCTCAGGGCACAGACTACGTGTGCAGGGACATGCAATAGCCCACCAGTGTTGTAGCCCTGATGGTGTGGTCCAAGCCCTGGGAAGCATTTTGCGGTCATCCGGACCTGTTACGGCTGTACTATGAATGACTGTGTCACTCCCAACAGTTGTCCATGCTTCTGCTATCATTCCACAGGCATCTAGTATATGTGCACTTTGACAGACCTGGCCAAACAACATGATGCTGTGGCGCAGTTGACCTGCACCTGTCAGCCCTGGGAGTACGGATAACATGTTGGACTCTTGCTGCTTTTATACTGCTTGTCTTGCACAGTGTCCAATAACAGTCACCACCAGAATGGGAACTGGCTAGCGAAGCATGTGGTCATGTCACGCAATGCTTGACATCATCCTCTGTGATGCACGCAAGCAAGGCACACCTGATACTTCACCACTTCAATATCTCTGCAGTGACTGGGACCTGCCTCTTGGCTCTGCAGATCACACCTGCAATGACTGGTTATAGACAGACTGTACCTCTCAGGCATGTACCTGGACTGGCACACCCATAGCTGAGGTGTCCCCATATTCCACTATGTTGTACACACATCCCGGCTGGTTACTTAGCACAATGCATCACAGGTGCTCCACGTGCATATAACTGTGTCTGGAACTATTGCTGCTACTAATGTGAGACTGACAGTAACCCACACTTAACTGTGATAGCCGCACATGTACTGACACATTAGGCATATGCTGTGCGTGAGTCATAACCTCCGCTCGGCTATTTCGACCCATACACCACCTCCAAGACCAACAGTATCCTTGACATGGACACTACCAACATGTGACTGCTGTTCCACACCTGGGGTCATTGGTGGAATCTGAACATCTGCTACCCACCCTAGTTAGCTACATACTGGCACCACACACTTCACGGCATACACAGTAGATGAGTACTACAACACCAACTACAGATGTCGGATGACAGCGGTAGTTGTTGTCATGACACACGTGCAGGTGGACAATGCACATGCAAATGCTGAGACATACCCCAGTGCACTTCAATAGCACATACACGACAATATGGTTCATGCTATTCCACACAGAGCCATGATGGTACACACCAGATTACAGATGACACTCTGGGGGTGCGGTCCCATGGACATACTTTACAACAACAGGTGGTGTACATTCCCATGGGTGGGGTGACTCACTGGTCAGCCTCGGTAGGGCCACAGGATCCCTCATCACATACTCCATAACTAGCTACGTACACATTACTGTGACACATTCCGGGATGTACCACAAGACATTATGGTGGTATGTCAGTAGTCATATGCAATACTCACATCTGCTCACACATACAACTGTCACTCTAGAACATGACAGTAACAGGTGATGTTGGCAACATGCTGTCTGATGGCTTCAATGCTAACATTACACCCTTTCACTCCCTGCAGGGTCACATTCCTTGCAGGAACATTGCAGTGTGCCTGCAGTCACACCTACACAGTACTGACCTGCACTCTATATGTCCTAGGACACAGACCCCTTGTCACCCTACAATATCCCAGGCTGTGATGTCCACAGACCTCTGAACAGCATGTCTCCCCAGTGGGACACCATATTCAGTAATAGCCTTGTACCAGACATTGTGGCCCCTGACTGGCACACAGCGACAGTAACACTCCACACAGGTGGTGCCACAATGCACGACTGGGACTATTGCCCTACACACCTCACTGGACTGTTATGCACGGCTATAGGGCACATCATCATGGACATCATTCGTTGAGACTTTGTTGTGCTCCAGTCCTTTGATGCCAGCTGGGTTGGTCTTGTTGGGACCACAGCATGCCTCCTACACCTGTTGAACACCTTTCATACAGTCGCCAGAGTAGTTGATGACGACACGGTGGTCCACACAGCCTGCATTGTCCTCTCACTGCCATTCAGCACCATTCTCCATTCTGGTATTGACTACATACACATCCACCTGCACATCACAACATATGTCTCCGGATGTTATGCAATGTGGCTAATGATCGGGACACACACACTGAGGGTGGCATACCATATCACATACTGCATTCCAGTTACACTTGGCTTACCACAGTCCTCAGTCATGGGGCCCTCATGTTCGGTATATGCTTCCCTGAGGTACAGGCTACCACTGAGGGGACTTCCCTGCCTAGCTTTACAGACCACTGCATACCCAGCGCCATTCTTGCTCCACCAGCTGATACAGACCCCATCCATACAGGTGTCACTGTGACGGATACCGATATGAACATCATGGCCTCTATCTGCATGACACTTGGTATGAACATCACCTTTGCAGTACACCATCCACTCACTGGTTATCACATAGGTGTTAGTCCCCTACATACATGTCACATTGTACATGTTTGTAAGACACATGTATGTCGTACACACTCCAGTGATTACTACATTGCCACTGTGGCGTGGATACCCTTCTACGTGTCCACACATGTCTGTACTGGGTGTGTAGCTGGTACATAGGCACCCATTGTACCTCTGAACACCGGACTTATGCACACATCCATGGGTACAACACCCCGCTTAGGGTGTACCTTACACAACAGCTTTACATAACTCATCTTTAAAACGCCATGATGTTTGAGCTACGACTTTGAGCTACGATTGTTTGAGCAATGACCATTGAGCTACGACTGTTAAAGTATGCGGCTTATGTACAGACACCACGTCTGTATAGATTTGCAGACTACATACTCAGTGGTGACGTCTGCTGCAAAGACAGGGCCCATGTCTGCAAATATGTTTATGGATAAAATCCGCATACACGACATACACAATAGCCACTATGAGCATGATGCTCATGGATATGTGCACACACGCGACAGTGTGTGGCATGTGCTTGGGGGTTGCATTCCCAGACTGGACACTCACCATGCTTTGGGACATGATTCCTATGTACATCACGCATGGACAGTCAGTAGCAGTGTTCATGTGATACCTTGCTTGGTGGATGGTGGACACGTACGCCAGGGATCACTGCAATGGCTGTACTGTGCAGTGATGCAGGTTACACATGGCTCTTCTGTTCACAGGACACTACCCTAGAGAGGTGCCACTGGTGTGCTCACTGTAGTTATTGTTACACACAAACTTGCCAGACTGCATGGTACCCCACTATGAACCTGTGGAGCTATTACATGTCCTTTGTGCATGGTTACTGGTATAGCCCTTCCAGTTAGATTGGCTGTCACGCTATTACAATGTCCCGTGACTACAGGCCATATGTATATTGTTATTGTACATGCCAATCATGTTCATGTTTGTCTGTCACATCTCTTCTGCTATTCTAGTATGGGAGTAATGTTTGCATCCTTTGCAAATGCACAGAGGGGATTACATATTATTTATTTCATCATAACTGTTTATACACATATTAATTACATACTACTCACATCACTATATGATACCTTTGTTATGCATCATATGCCTGTTCTCCTGTGTAACATATCTGATGTATCAATCTACTGTACTATACATTACACATGTTTTACATGGTATCCCATAATTCAAAGCATACTTGCACAGAAGGTCCACCTTAGACATGTCATTGACGTTATATGCCCATACACCTGCGTACTGTTACAGTATATCTACATATACTATCCCCTGCTATGGCACGTACTTATTGGACATACCCTGCCACCGACGGCAGGTTGTATGATATTGTTCTGTTTAAAGCCATCATGTTGCATCCATTGTGGTGTCTGTGCTCTTTACCGTGTGGCCCACTGCTGGACGCACATCTTCTACAAGCATTAGTACGATCAGCAAGATATCATTACATAAATACCATTCCCCACTTTATGCATGGGGGACACTTTTAATTACTGCAAACCAGGCTATGCATACACTGACATTATGTAATACAAAACATACTATACATACAGTTAGTGTTCTACATACCTTGAAATCGTTCTGGTGTTTCATCTCTATCTCGCTCTTCTGTATCACTCTTTCAACTGTTATACGGTATGAGCATACAGTTTGCATATCTGGCAAGTCATCCTTATATACATCTATACCTGCAACGTGTGGTTTACTGCCGCCAATTGGTGGTCCGGTGTGACTAATTACGTGCACTTCAGCTGTGCAGCTACTCCATTCGCCAATTATGCGGCAGCAGTGGGGTATAATTGAATTCTCCACTTGGGTGTTGGCCATTTGCCCTGCCTTCGGGGAGACGGCCTGTATTGTGTTTTGTTGTGTGTAATTGCAACTGCTATGTGTAGAGCCAAGTCTATTTTGGGGTCATGTCCCCCATGGATTGTGTGTGACGGCTTGAGTATATGGTTCTACCTGTGACTGTACTTGTCATCCCATCCGTCTGATAAAGGACTATTGCAAACACCTGTATCATCGCCGTTTGTTCCGTTATACGACGGATACAATTTTGCATGGCGCCTTTAAATGTGTCTCTCACAAGGTATATAAATGGTTCAGCAGATGTATACCTGTGGTTACGGTCTGTATTGCTATTGTTTCCAGTGTGGGGGATGTAGGCGGGTGTACGTAGCATATACAGTTTTGTGGGGCTTGCATTTCTATGTAGTCCATATATATGTGTGTGGGCCCCTTCCCTAATTACAGTGCTATCACTTAATAGACTTCTGTTACGGGAATTTACTTTGGGCCATTGTTAATTGGTTTCTATATGGTATGCAGGTGCGGTTGATACTTCCATACCTCCAGATGTACGGCAATATGTGCAGGGATATTTGTAAATGACCGCTATCCCATGTATGTCTGTCCCAGATATTTGCAGTCATTGCAGTGGTGTTGGTGTCAGACCCTCTGTCACATGGCTTGCCACCTTTTCATATGGCCATAGTTGGACACTTGTGGGTCACACAGTGGTGTTTACAGGCTGATATATGGCCATGGTCAGTACACAGGATAGCACATACTTTTATCCTCATTACATACCAATTGTTCTTGGTCCTTCACTACTTATCGGTTTGCATGTAACATTTCCGTTTCTTACATACAGGCATGAGTATTTCCTGCAACTATTGCATATTATTTGGGACGTACTAATGTCTTAAACTCTCGGACAGTTGCCCTTTGTAATGTTTCATGTCAGGACACACCTGCCCAGGGGGGGCTGTCCCTTCCAATGTGGGACAGGTGTTTACTGCATGCCTACGGCTAGCTATACCCGCACCTACCGTAATCATGTACCTCCGAGTTGCCACCTACAGACACACTATACGGACACACACACACACACACACACTTTAGTCAGACAGGAACACACATGGCACTCTCAACACACACATAAACAGGCTACATCACTCACAACCACAGTTGTACATGGTACCTACGTGGACCGCACCGCCACCAGTGGTGACTACATGTCCTTACTATCGTCATATTGCTCGCGGTTCTACTGTTCCAGTACTGTGTTCTTTCTGTCTTTCAGCCTCCTGGTTACACATGTCGGTGTGTGACACGTTCCATAGTTGGCGGTATCCTGTTTATTTGTACCTCAAAGGTGTTTTGAATGTCGTCAACCTATCTATATATTTGCAGATGTCAGTGACCCCTTGTATATCGACATATATCACGCTATCGCCCTTTCTATCTGTATTATATATGTGTAGATAGATATATATATCTAACTATATATATATATATATATATATATATATATATATATATATATGCATATCTCGGACAGGGGTGGTGACAGGCGTGCTACACCTTTCATTGTGTGTTTGTCAGTGTATACTGTGTTTCCTGGACTCCGCACGTTTGTGTCTGTACCTGTCACATTACACAACTACCATAGGTTAAGATTACCTCCCATCCCACTTTGCGAGGGACAGTCCCTCTTTGTGCAGTTGTGTCCTGTGAAATATTTGTGAACATAGCAAATGTCCTGTGACTTTGGGACAAACATATTCCCTATAGTTTATGTCATAGTTGCATAACACACTTATTCTGTATCTGACCCACCTACATGTTACAGGACATGGAACATGTACCTGCGACCATAACTAGACTAAGCTTTTTATCTATGCAAAACACTGACATTCTGGTTTTCATCCTGGCTGGGTGTGTGTCATCCTGCAAACATCTGGCGTATGTCCCACATTGGTCATTTGAACTGTGGCAACCCTACCGTACGTACATCTTCCCTAGCAATAGTGTTGGGTGATTGTATACATGACTGCCTGTTCCACTCCTGGCAGTGGTCGTTTTACCCTTCAGAGCAGGCGCTATTTGTTCAGGGGTGACTAATGCTGGTGTCACCTGTTCTGTACATCATTGACCGTGATCTGCGCAGTGGTCGGTGACGCTTAGCCCTGTTTCGCACATATCTGTATAGTCATATTTAAACATCGCTTACCAGCTGTGGGCAACTCTTATTCCCGCTAACATGTGCTACACATATTCTGATGACCTGCATCCGGAATGCATTACCAGTGCCGTCAGGATTACGTTACATCCCTTGTGGGATGTGGGACCGGGAACATGCACGACAGTCACTGCATGTACCACTTGGACATCTGGGGGTTGTGCACGAATTATGTCAATTTGTATGTGCAGTACACTACAGCAGTTACTCCACACTACACTCACATGGATAACTCTGTTAGTTTACAACTTGATGGGTCCAGTTAAAATTACCGGCACTGGGTATGTATATCACAATTAGCTACACCCGATAATTTGCTACACCTTCATACGACCATGGATGCAGCATGCCGGCGTGATGAATGCCTGTCATGGGTACATTCCCTGCCTTGACACAACATCCATGATTACATTTTGTGGAGCCCCTCAGTAACGCAGCGGGTAATCCGTGATGACTGTATGTACGACAGTGCTTACACACATGTGCTCCTGCGATTGCCTCTGCTCCAGTACGCAACAGTTGCTTACTCGATGTTGTGGCGACGGGAGTCACTGTTTGCCCCATTTGGTGTTTTGCCTCTGACAATTGGGCGTGTACCTACCGATGTACTTGGGAACCTATACACACAGCACCGACAGATGCTGATAGGCGCATCTACTGTTCAGGTGTTGGCATTTCCATGTTCCAATGGCTGTTGCATGTACAATATTTGAGAGCTGCCTGTGTAGGATTCCACAGTGGGCCACCTATACATCACAATTTACAGGTAGTCGTGTTTGTGTGCCATCCATGTTACTGTGTGTGCAGGTGGGGAGGGGTGTCAGTCCATGGGAGCCTACACTGTCAAGGTATGTGCTATACGTTCCCTCTTTGCCAAGGCATAGGCATATTGGGCACACCTCCGTCTGCCTACTGGGGCTGGCACAGTGTGTCCGTGGTCTGGATCCCTCTGTGCCTGTGTTGGTCTTGGCACTTGCAGTGGGCTGTGAGGCCCTCCCCCATTTTGACCCTGCTGCAGCAGTTTCCGCAGGATCATATTATGTAGCATGGCACATACTATGAAGATGTGGGCACACATGCCTGGAGAGTACTGCAAGGCTCCACCAGATGTGTCCAAGCACCGGAACCGTGATTTCAGCATCGCAAACTCACACTCTATGATGATTCTGGTTTGTGCGTGTGCCTCATTATGGCGTTCTTGCATTGGTGTGTGTGCATTTCTGATGGGGGTCATCATCCATGGCTCCAGTGCATAGCCAGCATCCCCCACAAGGTGACCTTGTGTGATGTCCCCCCTGACAAATACCTGATACAGCTGTGAGGCATGCCAGATATGGGAGTCGTGGTAGCTTCCAGGGCTGCCAGCGCACACATCCATGATAATGCCCTGGGCATTGCACACGACTTGGCAGTTTATGGAGTGGAATCCCTTGCAGTTTATGTAGCTCCTACCATACTCACTGGGTGGTGACTTGATTTGTATGTGCATGCAGTCTATCGCACCCAGTACCTCCAGGTAGTTTACCACATGGTGGAAGTGATGCATATTGCTGGCCAACTCCTTCTGAGTTCGGGGGAAGTTTATATGCTCATTGGCATGTGGTAACATGGCATCCAGGAACTGGTGTAGTACCCTGGATGCCGATGCCTGTGAGATCCCCATTATATCTCCAGTTGGCCTTTGAAAGGTACCTGTGGCTAGTATTCGCAAGCTTACACATATCTTCGTGTCCACTGGGATGGGTTCCCCTCTGTTGTTTCTGGTTCTCAGGCGTGGCCGGCACAGCTCTACTATTTGCTGTATGATGTCCCTGTCCATCCTGTAATGCTCTACTATCTCCAGATCATTTAGCCCCTGGTAGGTTACCCTTGGTCTGAACACTCTTCTCCTCCTCCGAGGCCTACAGTGGTTGTCAGCATCATCCTCCACAACACCGTCGGTCTGTAACACATGCTGATGAATCACAGCTATGGCAACTCCCAACATGTACATTTTAAAAGTTCCCCATCTGTTTACACTTATGGTGCGGTGTTTGGGAATACACAGGTGTGTGTTGGGTGCTTTCACACTTTATACTGTTTTGCTGTGAACACTGATGATGTCATAGGGTGTGTATGTATGATCGTGGATACAGGGTATCTTCTGTGTTTTATTAACGGAACTACTATTGTGCTGCCTTTGGTGTTGCATTACATTTGGATGCTGTGAATTACCTCCTGCCCTTCCGTTTACATTTGTGCACATTACACCTACTATTTGCTGGCATGCATCCAGTTGCCTGCTTTCATTTGTACTTTCCTAGACCTGGCTTATCTTGCATAATGTGTACTATTGCTGATCTACTGTGGGTTTACTTTGCTCTGCTATGACAGTTCTCCTATCTTTGCATTCCAGGTCCTCCCCTCCTTTCTTTGCAATCCTATGCCTTCCCTATCCTGTTTTGCAGGCTTCTGCATGCAGGCTTGTCTACTGCCATCAATTGGCCACCGTGAGTTGATTGGTATTAATTGCTCATTAGTACGCCAGTTACCCTGCTTCGGCATTTCCTTCTTTTCTTCCCCTGACCTTCCTGTTTGTGCTATTGTTCGCGGCGCGTGCATCCGCTTACCGGGTTTCGGGCATGAGTTCATCCCCGTACACATGCGCTTTCGGGCATCATGTGTGCTCTCAGCTAAACGGTTCTATACCCTCCTCCCCACCCCTGTCCTGCAGCTTTGCTTAGCAGTGGCCAGGCCAGATTTGCATTGCTCCAATGTGCTTACTGATACGGTGGCACACCCCCTGCTGATGTCATGTATCACCTTTGATACACTCCTCGGTGTTATAGTGCTGCACCATCGGGTACATCCTTAATCCGGCGGGACGTTTGCGATTCAGTATTACCTGCCTCATTTGCATGGCATTGACTACTAATTCATAGTTACAGCGCCGAACACTGTCGCGGGCCCCTGGCAACCCTTGCGCCTTGCTTGTGGTGTGCCATGCCTACCATTGCATATTATGGTGCAATCCTAATTTGTCTTTCATTGCGATTTTATGACATTTGTATATATTTCCTTTGTATTCCTGTTTGAACACACATGCCCTGCGGTTGTACTGTGCGTTACTGTGGACATGACATTGAATGTTGTTTTTAGGTGTTGTACATCTTTTCTTGTGCCATTGGCTGTGTATTTTGCCATTGGCATATGTTAACTTTGTAATACATGAGTCTGGTCCGCTTCCATAACTCCAATGTTCTGTTTGGGAAAATGTAAACCATGTTTTTTGGTTTACATTTCCATGGACTTGCACTACGCCTGCACCACTTCATGAATCGCTGTATGCCTTCATTACCATGGTGCGACACTGTGCATCGGGTGATTTGCATACCTATGCCGAGGGCTGCGTAGATCTGGCGTACACCGGTAGTGCACGTGGAGTTGGTTTGTATCTGAATCGCTCGGAGGACATATTTGGCGTTGTCCCGCATACACTATGCCTGCGCTTGGCGCAGGCTTCATGAATCTGGGGGAAAGTCTTTTTCACAGGTTCAGCCAGTATTTCATAAGCTAAAGTTCTTTTATATTTAGATTGAGCAGTTCTAATGTATATTAATATTAACACAATATGTCTCCTTTACAGTACTCATCAGAGCTACTTGGTATGAATGATATAGTTATGGAATGTAATTTAATGGATCATAATGTATCCATCAGACTAGGAATTGTTATAATTCCATGTATGTTTTGGAAAACTTTTATCTTTACTATTACCATGTTTAACAAAAGAGTTCATTCTTTCCTATAGGCATGAAATCACAATTTTTTCCTTAAAAAAATATTCTCTCACTTTTTGTTTAATCTCACCATTCATTCTTTACTGATGGGTTCGGTGCCGATCCATTGGCTCCAGTATGGGCGTATGCTAAGCTCGAGGTCTTCCAGTAGCTCGAGGCCAAGCCCCTATCCCATGATGCACTGTGAATTACCTCAGATCTAGTTTGCCATGGCATCTGATCTGAGGTTCCAGTGCAAGCTCAGGCAAGTACTATTTTCAAAACTTATATACTAACAGTTATTTCAATAATTTTGTTGCTAATCTCTCTTAAATAGTTTGATAGTAAGGTAGTTAATATTATAGCTTCTTAAAAGCTCCCCTTTTCCATGTGTGATTAGTAATATTTCATTTATCGGCCTTGTGTGTTGTGGCCTAGTTTTTTCTGCTGTAGTTTTAGTATATCTGCAGATATATATATATATATATATATATATATATATATATATATATATATATATATATATATAACTTTTCCTATTGTTGGCCTTCTGTATTTTGGCCTTAGTTTAGTAAATAGTAGTTAACTTTCAATTCTTATCAGGCTCATTTTGTCTGTATGTGAGTTCAGAGCCTAGTAGCTTACTATAGTTGGTGTTGCATTTTTCTTAGGCTCCTTTGTGTGTGTGTGTACTCTTAGAGCCTAGCAATAACCCATGCCTGGGTGTGGGTAATGCTGGATTTACCCATGGTTGGTGTGGTTTGGTCACAAGGGTGAAGCTTGAGTGGCCAACAGAGCCACCCATTGGGTAAATCCAGCATTACCTACACCCAGAAGTGGGTTATTGCTATTATACAATGACATTATTTAAGAAAAAAAAAATTACTTTTCTTAAATAATGGCATTGTATAATGCCTCCTTGTTGCCCTTCCGCAGCTGTCTGGCATTCTGCAGCAGTTCTAATGTACTGTGCATGCATATGCCTATGCAGTACATCAGAGCTGTGGGCAAAAGCAACGGAGAAAGCAAGATCTCCGTTGCTTTTTTCAAACTGTGTTGCTATGTTAAAGGAGTTTAACATACCGAGACAGCTTTAAAAAAAAGCTACGGAGAATTTCCGTTGCTTTTTTTTAAAGCTGTCTCGCTATGTTAAATTCGTTTAACATAGTGAGACAGTGTGAAGCAACGGAGGTCTTGCATTCTCCATTGCTGTAAAAAAAGAGTTATAGCAATGGAAAAAGTCTGGGCGCCTGGACGTTTTTCCATTACTATAACTCCGATTTACAACATGCATGCTGACCAATCAGCGTGCACGTTTTTGACTATTAATTGGGGGTCGTTGTATAATATATTTTGTGTTATATTTTTCTTAGGCTCCTTTGCATGTGTATGTGTTGTTACAGCCCAGGGTATTGCTGATTATCTGCTCTGTGTTTTTCTTTAGTAGCATAATGGTGGATGACAAAGATAAACACCCAAAGTCTGGTTTTAAAAAGTGTTCAGACTGTGGTCAGAAAATTTCTGTTATGGGTGGACATGTAACTTGTGTGTATTGCTTTGGAGCTGGCCACTTGCATGAGTCTTGTGCCATTTGCCATTCCTTCTCTTTGAGAATGTTACTAGAGAGGAAAAGGAAATTGGTGGACAGGGGCTTATTAAAGCATCCCTTTCAATAGGCTTTGAGCAACCAGGATGTGGCCAGCAAGTCTTCCAAGTCCTCTAGATCTTCTGTGGAATCTAAGGACTCTAAGCAGTGTAAGAAATCTAAAAAATTGGAGGATTATGTGACTTTGGCTCCACAGACCTCGGAGCGGACTGTCTTTTCTTTTTGGAGATGGCCCACAGCCTTGGAGCTGGTATCCGAAGTGCCTCTATTTCCATTGCTTCAGTCAGCACCATCAGTGCAGTCATCTAGGTCTTTTGTCAGCCTGTTGGATTTGGATATGGGTCGATTGGTGTAGAAGCTTTTACAGACACCAGCCCTTGCTAAATTCTTGTCAGCTCTGACCCAAGCGGCTTTGGAGCCAAAGACCACTACGCCTGCTTTGACTACTCCTCCTCTGAGCCGTACTGGACCTTCAGAGCCAGAGGAAGCAGACCTGCTGATCGTGGAGCCTTTGGAGCCATGACCTGCTCCAGTATCCTCGGCTCCTTCCACTCTGATGTCCTCGGCACAGACCAGGGACTCTAGGAGCCAACACTTCCCAGTCGAATTCAGGGAGGATAGTTGGACCGACTTGTCAGTGCCGACTCTTCCTCTTGGGGCTTTGGCTCAAATTAGCTTGGCTCCTACCTCTGGCTTGGAGCCCACGGCCTCAGTGTGGGAGGGTTTGGTGGTTCCTTCGGGTCTGTCAACTCCTTCACATCGGAGCCATGGTGCCTTTGAGGTCATGAGGAGAGCCTTGTCCCCCAAGGCATCCTTGACTTCAGGCTTTGCTTCCTCATTCCCCCAAAGTACTTGTGTCTGCTTCTGCTT
The DNA here is from genome assembly GCF_019279795.1 of Protopterus annectens. Taxonomy (NCBI): domain Eukaryota; kingdom Metazoa; phylum Chordata; order Ceratodontiformes; family Protopteridae; genus Protopterus; species Protopterus annectens. The sequence goes on along the minus strand of NC_056741.1, from coordinate 1,786,025,119 downwards.
CCATCATCCAGGCTAGGCATAGAGACCCAGAGCCTCAGGTAGCCCCACAGGGTGCCCCCTGCTCTTCCGAGACCTCCCCAGATGCTCCCACTGAGGAGGTTCCCAGGAAGAGGTTGTGCAAGAGGAGACACTTGGACTCCCCACAGGAGTCTTTAACATCTGACAATGACTCGGATGAGTCAGAAGGGTCCCCGCGGTCCCCCTCTGAGGATATCTCCTTTGCTGAAGATACTCGAGATCCTTAGGCAGAGGGTTGATTGGCAGTCCAAAAGCCATACTGAGGATTAGTCAGTTTTCCTGAAGGCTTTTGGGTCTGAACCCTCCACCTCTTGGGTGTCTCTGCCCTTCGGTCTCTCGGAGGGTTAGGGAGTCACGGGAGTCCATGGAGCCTGTTCCTAGGAGGCCTAATAAGTTTATATCAGCTACACCAGATAAAACCTTCTTGTGCAAAGGAGTCCCTGTTGATGCCATGGTGGTGGTGGCAGCCACCAAAAAGGAAATGTCTGAAACTTTCTCATCTATTCATCCTCCTAATAGATAGTCTAGGATCATGGATAGATATGGGAAACACATGTTTACTTCAGCAACTTTTACTCTCCGCTCACTGAACCACTTTAACCCATTTCACTAGGTTGCAAAGAGATCTCCTTAAAGAGTTGGGAGATACTCTTCAGGGTACTGTGGCTGCAGGGGCCTCTGACAAAGTTGCTGCCCAGCTTGCTACCCTAAATTCTATTGTCAACTCATCCATGTGTCTCATATCATATGCAGCTGATGGAATGAGTAGGGCAGCAGGTACAGGAATTGCTCTCAAAAGACATTCCTGAATGCGCTTTGTTCCTTTGCGGAGCCCTTTAAGTGTTCCTTCATAAACACCCCTTTTGATGGCTCATCCCTTTTTGGACCTAAAGTGAAGGAAACTTTGACCAGGTGTGAACAGGAGGGAAAAACCCTGTCTGCCATCAGAGTCTATTTTTCCACCCCTACTCGGCCTTATCCCAAAGGCCAAAGGGGAGGAAAAATGTGGTTCTGGAAAGCCCAAGGAGCCTTTCAGGACACATGTGGTGAACCCCCCTCTAGGGGCAGAGGAGGGGGGGTAATAGTGGAAGACGCTGCCCTCGCGGCAGAGGGGTCCGCAACATCAGGGTGACAGAGATCACTTCTCTGGTCAATCCTGCCAGCGCTACTGAAAGGAGGCCCGACTGTCCTGCTCTGGAGGCAGTCAGGGGTTGCTTATCTTTATATCTAGACACTTGGCAAGAAATAACAAAAGACAGCTGGGTACAAAGTATCATTTCCAGGGGGTACTTCATACCATTCACCACCCCCCTGTCCATAAGGAGAATCCTGGACATTCCACCCAGTTACAGGGAACAAGCAACCATAGAGGTCCACAAGTTGCTAGAAAAAAACAGTCATCCAGCCAGACCCAGCAGACCAAACAGGATCCGGAACTTACTCAAGGTGCTTTTTGGTTCCAAAGAAAACAGGGGACTGGAGACCCATTTTGGATCTCAGCAGACTCAACCAATATGTGAAGAAAGAGAAGTTCCAGATGGTCATGCTCCAGTCTAAACTTCCCTTAGGGAAAGACAACTGGATGTGCTTGATAGATCTCAAGGATGCCTACTACTACATAAAAATGGCCAGGCCATCCAGAGATCACCTGCGTTTCTGGTTGTGAGCCAATCATTATCAATTTCGAGCACTGCCCTTTGCTCTCACTACAGCTCCCAGAGTGTTCACCAAATGCATAGCAGTGGTCACGGCTCACCTGAGGCGTCTAGGATTCCAGGTGTTTCCATACCTAGACAGTTGGTTCCTTACCGCCACCAACAGGCATCAACTGATTCAGGCAAGGGAATACAGTCTGGCACTCTGCAATCATTTAGGCATTACAGTCAACTCAGAAAAGTCTGCCTTGCCGCCATCGCAGCATATCATTTTTATCGGGGCAGAGCTATACACTTCAACCAGCACTCTAAGACTACCAATCAAAAGAATCTTCCTTCTTCATCAGCATGTCAGCACATTGGTATCGAAAGACAGAGCACCAGCTTCAGAAGTTCTGAAAGCATTGGGTTTGATGGCTGCAGCAATCCTAGACATGCCATTAGCAAGAATGCATATGCGGATTCTTCAATGGCTGTTGTTCACTCAATGGTCTTACCAGGAAAATCCAATGGATCATAAGATTTTGATTATGAGCTCTTGCAAGAAAGATTTCCAGTGGTGGTTGACGTCTCTTCACGTCGCCATAGGACGCCCCTTTATTTTACCCCCTCCAGTTGCCACTGTGACCATGGACACTTCCCTGATAGGGTGGGGGGGGGGGATTTTCAGGGAAAGACTGCCCAAGGCACATGGACAGATCAAGAGTCACATTTGCATATCAACGATCTGGAGATGAGAGCAGTACTTTTGGCGTTGCAGTACTCCCAGGACTCTCTTCCCCTAGGAACGATTGCAGTTCAGACAGACAATATGTCAGTAGTCTGATACTTGAACAAGCAGGGGAACCAAGTCTTATCCCCTTTGCCGAGAAGCCCACAGAGGTTGGCAGTGGGCTGTTTCCTCCCAGCGCTTTCTATTGGCAATGCGCATCCCAGGGAAAGATCCAAAGTGATAGCAGACAAACTGAGCAAGGCAATCTTGTTGCCACATGAGTGGTCCCTCAAGAAAGAGATTGTGGACAGGATTTCCCACAAATGGAGCCAGCTTTGCTTCAACCTTTTTGCCAGCCACATCAACACGAAATGCAGAAGCTACTTTGCCCTGATTCTCCCTCCGGGAGATGCCCAGAGAGATGCACTCATACATGATTGGCCCCCGGGTCTCCTCTGTGCTTTTCCACCAATCCCATTGATACGCAGAGATCTACAGAAAGCAAAAACCCTGGGAAGGACCATCATTCTTATAGCCCCTCATTGGCCTCAGCAGATTTGGTTCCCATTCCTTCAACATCATCTCTTTGAGGATCCCTGGATTCTGGACCCAGTTCCAGACCCTCTGACACACCTGTCAGGGGACCTCCATCCTTCTCTGCAGTCACTGAAGCTTACAGCTTGGTTGCTCCAGTTCCCCTCATAGCCAGGCTTCATAACTTTTCCAATGAGACAAAACATTCTTTTGTCTTCTCATAAGCCATCCACTAGAAGATTATATCTTAGTAAGTGGAAGAGATTTTCCATATGGGCTTCTAAGCAGAACATTGATCCTTACCAAGCCCCCTTGACATCCATACTAGAATTCTTGACTATGATTTTTAATAAAGGAGTGGCAGCCGCAACAGTTTGGGTTCAGTTGGCTGCTATATCTAACTTTCATCTTGGGATTGACGGACTAAATATCATGTCCCACGAGTTATCCAAGGCCTTTCTCAAGGGAACATTTCATATGAGACCTCCAGTGAAAACTCCCTATTCTCCATGGAATCTAAATGCTATGCTGTTTCATATAATCCTTCCTCCATTTGAACTATCATCATCTTGTGACCTCAAATATTTGTTGGGGAAAACCATTTTTCTGGTAGCTATTACTTCTGTCCGCAGAGTGTCAGAACTTCAAGCTTTATCTATCAGTTCTCCTTATTTGATTTTTCATGCTGACAGAGTTTCTCTTAGGACAAACCCCTCTTTTTTGCCCAAAGTTTGTTCAGAAACTGATATCAACCAAGTCATTGAGTTACCAGTTTTTTTCCCTAATCATTCCAATAAGTTGGAGTGTATGCTGCACAAACCTGATGTTCACAGACAGCTCAGATTTTATTTGGTTAGAACAAAAAAATTTCAGGAAATCAGACCAGCTTTTTGTTTCATTCTCTGAAGCCAGAAAAGGTAGACCAGTGGCTAAAACAACTCTGTCTAAATGGTTATCTGATTGTATCACCTTTGTTTACTCAGCTGCTAATATGCCTTTGCAACACAAGATTAAAGCTCACTCAACCAGAGCAGTTTCTACATCATCTGCCTTCCAAGCCAAATTGCCCCTTGATAACATTTGTGCAGCAGCCACTTGGTCTAAACCTCATACCTTTATCACGCATTACAAAGTTGATAAGGCCTCCAGGGACAAGGCTTCCTTTGGGTCTACGGTTCTGAAAAATGTACTTCCTTGAGCCACCTGAGATTGATGGTGTTAGGGATGCTACCCATCAGTAAAGAATGAACAGCGAGCTTGAACAACTTCACTTTAAGAAGTTATGTACTCACCATAATGTTCCATGTAAGTTGTTCATCTCGCCTTCATTCTTACGTTCCTCCCTCTTCCCCCTCCTGGCTGATAGTTGACCTAGAGGTTGGTCTCATCCTGGTTGCTCAATTCCTCTTCCTGTCCGTAGGAGGATAGCTCATTTATATGGTTATAGTACACACAGCAAACAAGATCTGAGGCAATTAGAAGTGCATCATGGGATAGGGGGTTGGCCTAGAGCTACTGGAAGACCTTAAGCTTTGCATATGACCGTACCATAGCCAATGGATCAGCTCCGAACCCATCAGTAAAGAATGAAGGCGAGATGAACAACTCACATGGAACGTTATGGTAAGTACATAACTTCTTATTTCTTACACGTAAGAAAGAGTTTTTGGATTATAACAGAAATTTTAATTATATTCTTACAAACTCCTTCACATAACTACATGACACTATCCTTAACATCTCTAAATATTAATGGATTGAACAATCCAAGGAAAATATTTAATTTGTTAAGATGCTTGAATAATAACAAATCACAAGTTGTGTTTCTGTAGGAAACTCATTTTAAAACTATTGAAAAGAACATTTGGAATCACAGTAATTATATAACACTTGCTGACTCAGTTTATAAAACAAAGAAGAGTGGAGTCATGACCTTATGGGAAAAAAAGTACTGTAATTCCTCATATAATATATAAATATGAAGAATTTAATAAGAGAATTTGGGGGAGTCTTCAACTGCATCTTTGATCATTCTGATACTTCAAATAACTGTCCACTTAAAGTCACTTCTGCAAAACTCTTTAAAAAATGGTCTGAATCACTTAATTTCTATGATAATTTCAACTCTAAGGATTCTACCTCTTTAAGATTTTCCAATGTGGAACACAGATTTAGGACTCAAACAAGAATGGCAGAATCTTAGTCTCTAATGACTCTCTAATGACTTAAAATTGAACATTTCATCTTTCACAATTTTCCCATGCCCTATCTCCAACCATGATGCACTTAATCTTAAATTTCAAATGGACTACAAAAGGTTGATACCTATAACCAGGATACCAGCTTACATGAGCAAAAATTAATGATTTTAAACCTTGGCTCTTACTGGAATTACAGTTCTTTCTGGAGATAAATTATACACATGAATTTAACATAATATTGTTTTGGAGTGCATTAAAAGCCTATATATTTGGTAAAACTATCACCTGGTTTAGAAATAAATTGAAATAATGGGACTCGGAACTGCAGAATATACATTCTCAACTTCTAACACTTAAAACTAATTCTACTCAACTTTCCTCAGATGGAAAAAAGAATATAGAAGAACTAAAAAATAAATACTCAGACATCCTAACTCATAAAATTAATTTGGCTCTGAAAAGATAAAAATTAAACTCTTATACTTTAACATCAAAATATTTGCATAATCTAGCAGTAAGAACAAGATTCATTCCAGGTCAAATAATATTGTATGAATGTTACATGAAGGTACCAACAAAACTGTATCTAATATAGGTGACATCCTTGATGCCTTCAAATATCATTGTACCAATCATTACAAAACTAATAATTTAGAAAGCAATTCCTACAAAATTGATCTTCTCTCAACTTAAGAAAATTTTCTGAGAATCTAAAATCATATCTAGAAACACATATTTCATTAAATGAAATACAAGAAAAAAATAAAACATTTCAAGTCTAACAAAGCCCCAGGAATTGACAGTATAATTATAGAAATATATAAATTATTCCCTTCAACCATCATCTCCTTTTTTCATAAAACCTTACTTGAATTACAAACACAAAATACAATTCCACCCTCTTGGAGGTACTTATTGATCACCCAATAATAAAAGCCAATGAAGATCCTTGATATTGTAGTTCTTAAAGGCCTTTCATGTCCATTTTTGCTGACAGAGTCAAATTCCCATTATCTTGCATTATTACTGATGATCAAGCAGGTGTTTTTTACAAGAGACACACCCATGACAATATTAGAAGAATTCTAACTCTCAGCAAATTTTTAAACAGAAAACGAAGGAGCTCTGCTGGTTAGCTTAGACATTTAAAAGGCTTTTGATTCTGTTAGCTGGGACTTTCTCTTCAGTGCTTTGGAACTATTTGAATCCCCATCTTCCTTTATCTCTTTTCTGAAAAATATGTACAAGAACAACCTAGCCTATGTTAAACTAGGTCCTTTTTCATCACAATTTATTCCCTTAACTAAAGGTACCAAGCAAGACTGCCCCTTATCTCCCATATTATTTGCTCTTATTATTGAAATCTTTGCTGCTCTTGTGCAAAATAACCCAAAGATCATAGGTACTGACACTTATAATCACTATAATTCTAACATTATGCTCTTTGCTGATGACATTCTTCTTACTTTATCTAACTCAACAACTGCCTTAATAAGAATTAGATTCTGTAATGAACATCTTTCAGGGAATCTCTGGACTTCACTTTAATAAACTGAAATCTAAGCACATATTACTAAATAAAAACAAATCCTTCAGTCAACATATCATTGGTAAACAAACTAGTTCCTTTGATTATTTATGTATAGTATTATGTAGCTCAATAGAAAAATGTTTGATTCTAATTGCAAAAATATTATACATGTGATAAATTATTGTCTAAAATGGAAAAACATATTCATTTCTTTTGAGGATAGGTTGCAGTTAATTAAGATGACACTCTTGGAGAAAATTCTATATACAGCTGAGGCTCTTAATATCTTACCTGGAAGTCAATTCATTAAAGATATAAACAAATTATTGTTAAAATTTTTTATGATACCCTAAGAGAAACAGAATTGCATATATTCATCATATTAGACTATGGGATCAGGATGGGATAAAATGTCCTGATATTGAAATTTTCATCAGAGTATCAGTATTCAAGGTTACTATAACGTGGGTTGATCCAAATTATATTTCCAACTGGAAATCCTTTCATCTAAGTATATTATCAAATGGAAACAATTTCTTAACCATTTCCAACTGGAAATCCCTTCACCTAACTATATTATCAAATGAAAACAATTTCTTAACCAAACTTCCTTTAAACAACCATACTAACAAGCTCTGGTAATTTATTTCTTATGCTGTCCAATACAAAGTAGCCAAGCCAACAAACTTAAATTTTCTGAATATTTATTTTCAGCAACTTCAGGAAATTTGTCAACTATAATGCTGATATCAAAACCTGGTTTAAATTATTAATTCCTTTCAAAATTACAAGACATGTTTCTGATAAGTTACATTTAAATATACCCAGTACTTAGGAATCTAAAAACTTCATCTGCTGGCAAGACTGTATAAATAAACATAAAACATTAGATACACAGTTTTTCTTAAAATAATATGATTACCTCAAGACTGGTTACTCTTACAAAGTGTTCTAACCTACTCACAAGACCTCTGTTAGATACTGAAAAACTCAGCTTATCAAAGTAGACCCATGTTAATAACCTATCTATATGAAATTTTTATATAATAATTTTAATATTGATTATATAATACCTAGTAAATTATAAGCCCTGTGTGAATCAAAAATACTGGAATTACATCACTAAGGCTTAGTCTCTTAACTTTTCCCAGGAGATAAAATCTAAATTTTTAGACCCAAACATAGTACCAGCACTGCCCTTTTATCATTCACCAACTCCATATATCACCTATTAAATGAAGGCCAACTTGTCTCTTCTATCTTCTTCGATGTGTCCAAAGCTTTTGACACCATCTCCCATCAGCTACTACTGAACAAACTTTCTTCCTTTGGTCTTCTCCAGGCCACCTCCCTAAACTGGTTTCATAGCTATCTCACTAATCGTCAGCAAGCTACCAAATAGGAAAACAGTCTTTCCACCCTTCTAACCATCTTGGTTGGCGTACCCCAAGGCTCCATACTGGGCCCACTCCTCATTAGTATATTTACAAATGACCTCAGTTCCGCTACTAATCATGCCTGTATTGTGCAATATGCTGACAATTCCACCCTTATCTGTTCAGCCTCAACTCCCCAAGAACTTCAGGCAAAATTGCAGTCTTCCTTTGAAGATATAAAAAAAATCTAGACAACCGTCAACTTTTTCTAAACCCAAATAAAACTAAGATAATAGTCTTCACAAATAAAAAATCAACATGTTGCTAACCCCTGCTCTCCATCCTCTTCCAAATAACCAAACTAAAGTTCTAGGCATAACAATTGACTCTCATCTAAAATTTGTTAAACATATTTCACTTTCTATCAAAAAAATGCATACCAAACTAGGAGCACTCTGTAGAGTAAAACCATTTCTAACCAACAACGCCAGGCTGGCCACTGCCCAGTCTCACCTGCTCTCAGCTCTCCTCTATGGCTCTCACATTTTCACCAATCTGCGTAAAAAGGATCTCAATAATCTTGAAGCCTGTTACAACTGAATTGCAAAAATTGCAACCAGTCATCCTCATACAAACCACCAAATGCACAGCCCTCTCTCAACTAAACTGGCTTGAACTCCCTAACCTTTTATCCCTCAAACAACTTACCATAGTCCACAAAATCATCCACTATCCCAAAGACCTCCCTGCACTGGCTAAACTAGTTCAACCTAACTGTAATTCCAGACCCCTCAGATCATCAGAAAAACTAATGCTAAATGTCACCCGCTCCCACAACCTTTATGGGGACTCCCTCTTCTCTTACAAAATTGTCAAGTTGTGGAACACACTTCCTCAGTCAATCACAAAAAACCCAAAAAAACAATAGTTCAAAAAACTCCTGAAACAGCTCCTAGCAAATCACTGGCTTTGCACCTGCCATAATCCAGGTTAATATCATCCAAAAATCCCTCAACTGCCCCCTTCCCTATTCTTACCTCTTATGTCAGTCATTGCACCTATGAAGATAAAACCCTACAGCTTGGAAGGGAGCAGTCCGCTCACAAAACTTTGCTTACAACTGTATGCTTTCCACATACTGGTAACCACATGCAATCTCTGTATCTTCTCAGAAACAGTTTGTCCAAACCTTACATAGTCTATAGTAATTTTTATGCTGTACCATGCTTACACGATTTACATGATTAGTTACTATGTAATTTTTGAACCTGTTGCATTTGAATGTGTGATATCGCTCTACCTGTAGGGCCCTGAAGATATTACCATATCATCTACAATACATTTTCTCTATCATGCTGTATTCAACTACTTGCTAGCTCTATTTTCAGCTGTTTTATCGCTACTCATAGTATGTTTGTATTTTATTTTTTTTCTATATCTGGTATTGTTTGCATTTGCATTTTTTTTTATATCCGGAGCTTTTCTCCCTGGGTCTCTGCTGAAAACAGGCTTTCAACCCAGTCAGACACTACCCGGTTAACAAATGTAATAAATCAAATAAATAAATAAGTAAAATTTTGTCTGCTGTTAAATTCACATCTTGGACTCAGTACTGGAGTATCTTTACATGGAAATTCCCTCACAGAGCTTTCTTAACTCCTGATAGAACAGCTAAATTCAAACATTCTAATAATATCATTTGTTGGAGATGTTAGGATGTCTCTAAAGCAGACTGGTTACACATTTTTGTATGAATGCCCTAAATTATAAAATTACTGGAAATATATAGATGATTTCTTTAAAACCTTATTTTCAGATTCATTTTCACTGAGTAAAACTCTTTGTTTTCTTTAGTATAAGTGAAGGTTATACTTTGAACAAAGGCAATTCATATCTGCAGTGGACAACTCTAGCAGTTGCTAGAAAATATATAATCAGAAAATGGAACTCTAACATCTACCCAACTATAGAAGATTTCTTGTCTCTTGTGAAAGAAATGGCACTTTAAGAAACCAAGTCCAAAAAAAATCAGAATTTACCCAAAGAACTTCACCAACAACCCTCGGAGAAAGGTTTTGTCACTCATTGAGATACTTCAAATGGACTCAAACTCTTTCTGAAATTTCTTATACATGGGCAACTTTTTATACCTTTTATCATTAATGTATAATTCATCATTTCAGATCTTGCTTTGCTTGTTATTTACTAAGAGGTTTTATTTTAAAATGTTTACACAGTTGTCTTTATAAAATAAAAAAAATATATGATTAAAAAAAATTCTGTTATTGTAATGTCTTATGGTGTGACAGTATATACGTATTATAAAGGAGACATCCTGTTAATTTAGTGATGAAAAGCTAGCAGTAAAGCCCAAGCTGTTACTATCATATCTGTAATTACCTGCTCTTCCTAAACACACATCACCATTTTGAAAAAAAAAAAAAAAAAAAAAGCATATTCATCTGGTTCTAATAGAAAATAACTAACAAACCAAAGGGTAAAAAAGGGTCACACAGACAAATCATTCAGTAAAAACTGCAAAAATGCATTTATGTCATGGGCATCAACTGGGTTTAAGACCCTTTGCTTCTGAAGTATAGCCAAACTATCCATTTATACTGTCCTGATGAGGTAAAAAAAATCACTGAAACACTCAGGTCCACAGCAAGTGGGGTTTAACTTTATTGGCCAGAATGCAACCATAAAGACTTAAAAAAAAAAAGTCATGGACATTCACAAGCAATGTAGCTGAAACACTTGATGCCCGTAAGGAGTTATTTGCATATATCACACTGGCCTCCATTACAGGAGGTTTAAAATATCACACACTGAAAATTTTAGCATGCCTAGAAAATAGCTAATGCCACAATAGAAACTTTATAAAGCTTTATCATGGCATATTATCCCACTTGCTGTATTATACATGGAATATCTGTATCCTTGTTTCTTCAAGGAACTTGCACAATTAGGTTGATTTTTCACGCTGCTGCTGGCATACACCATATAGTACCTTCAATCTCACTCACCAGAATGAGAGTGTAAATGTTCTGTGTCTCTTCTGTGCACCAATGATGAAATATGGGGAGCATGAAAGCATGTGTATAGCTAAGCATCACATTTCTGATATCTCTGCACAGCTGTCAATTAAAGGATATAATCATTAAATGTGTATATGTTAAGGGTCAGTATAACAAATGATTAGTCCACACTTTCTGAGAATATGCTTCTCAACAAGTTATCTGTTACAATTTGCTTGCTGGAATGGTGCCAGCCTTGGCTATGCAGGGGTACTTCAGCAATGCACCATATAGTAAATATGACTCCTTTGGAATTTGTATGGACTCCCCACTGGCATATCTTCACACTGAAATTGTAAACTGTGAGGTGGTGTGATCTTTAATTCTCCTTTCTTTGCCAATATAAGTGCCAAGGTGACACTGGTGGCAGGACATAACATCTGAATTTAAAGAATGGCAGGCCATTTTATTTTGTAACTTCAGAAGTAAGAGTACTCTAGTGAAAGCAAAATAAACAATGTCTGCAATCACTACCACAGTCTACTGATCCATTGCTGGTTATCAGAGTGTTCAGTCTGCCCAGCCCCTTCAGGAAATAGGCTGAAGGGTTTGGGAGGACTGAACACTATGATAATCAGCCCCTTCAGCCTATTTCCTTCAGGAAATAGGCTGTCTTTAACAGAAGTCCAAGGTTGCAGGCCTCACTCATGTTCAACTTTCAGGTTCACATTTCAGGCATCTCCTAAGCCCAGATTTCAATTCCAAGATTACATGTTCCTGCTTTGCCCAACACTTACGTTCATAGTTGCTAGCTTCTCCTAGGCACAACTTTCAGCTATAGGAACTTGTTACATCCACAGGTACATCAGCATCCACAGGTACATCAGATAGTTCCAACTGGGTTTTCACACCATGCTTTTAGGGTGTTTCTTCAGTGAGGAACTAACATCCTGTCTTCTTAATTCAGGCAGCATCGTTTATGCAAGATTAATTGACAATTATCTGAATACCAATTGACAATTAATTTTGTCAGTTATCTGAATTATGCAGAGTGTGGCTTAACTACCCAGTCATGATAGTATTCCTGCACAATCTAGGACACATTTGAATAGCATTCTTCAAATCCAAAATATTACAATGTTACAGTGTCACAAGTATATATGTATAGCTATCTATCTATCTATCTGTACACAAACACACACACACACACACATATATATATATATATATATCTATATATATATATATATATATATATATATATATATATATATATATATATATATATATATAGATACATAGAGAAAGAGAGAGAGAGAATCATTGTAGGAGTGCATAAAGTACTTGGCTGCAGAGATCAAAACAATGATAAACCATATACTGACTATATAGTAAGCGATGCACCCCTTCATTCTCAGAGATAGCCCAGACAGCAGCTTCTGGAAGCATCTCTGTCACATTTGGAAAATTGTGCAGTTGACTAAATATGCCCTTGCCATTATGAGTGTAATGAAAATCAAAGTACAGCAAAGATACATCTGAAAAATTATTCAAAAGTCATGTAAGGACAAAAATTCTGTTTTCATCTCCTGCTGAAAAAAAGGGTCAGTATGTGTAGGTGGGAAACGATATTCATCACAAGTTTACTTGTGGCAGCATTTGAAAGCTGTGGATGATCTAGTGAAAACAACATAAGCATGGTCTACAGTTATTACCACAGTCTAATCCAATGCCATTAAACACTTTACTTATTTCTGTATGTACTCCATAATAAGCTTGGATGAGCAATACAAAAGGGTGTGGGGACCAACCCAATTACCTGATAAGTAAAGGAGTAAATCATCTTCATTCATCATTATCACCAGTCACATTTCACATGGGGTCAGGATATTTTGTCAGCTATTCCAGACTCTCTTGAATCAGTGCTACTCTTCTACCTTCATTGACAGTCATGTCTAACTGTCACAAGTTTTCCTTCACACAGTCTATCCATCTCTTTGCTGGATGCCCTCATTTCCTCTTACCTTCTTCCTGTCTCTCCCAAGTCATCTTCACTAGATTGTGTTATGCTTTTCTGCACATATGCCTGTGCATACCAGTATCTGTTCTTTTTGAGCTTCTCTGCAACTGGAGCTATTTGGGCTTCTGTTCTGTTGCCCTCATTTCTTCATCTGTCCCACAGTGTGCATCCCACTCCTTATCTCAGGCAGTTTATGTCCATTACCTCTTCTCTTCAAAATTTTGACATTCTTTTGCCAGAAATTATCCCTGACACTCTGTGCCAGTTGGCTGCAGCCCCTCTGAATCTAGCCATTACCTCCTCATTCATACTTGCCATCTGTACAACTATCCCTTCCAAATACTTGAAGCTGTTAAACTGTTCCACTAATTTCCCTTGTATCTCATTTCTCAGGCTCTTCTGATTTCCCCATTTTTTGCCATTACAACTGTCTTAACTGTACTCAGTTTCATCCTGTGTGCCTTCAGCTTAGCATTCCATTCCATCCCCCTATCATTTTCTGACAGTCCTGGTCAGAATCTGCAAGTAATTCCACATTGTTTATAGATATTGCAGCTTGGTTGATCTGTCCCATCCAATATGTTTCCTAATGTAGTCCATTACCTGTATGAACAGTAGTGGGCTCAGAGCTGAACCCTGATGCACTCCCACTCCCATTGAGAGCCCCTCTGTTTGTAGGAAAACTGTACTTGTGTCAGTGGACTCTTGTATTTAGCCTATATGAATTCTACTAATGTTTCCGAGACTTCAATCCATTACAGAACTTTGCAAATCAACTACCTTGGGACCTTGTTCATAGGTTCATAGGTGGGTAGTAGGCTATCTGCCTGAGGGCATTTATAAGCCTAGCCAGAGTGTGTCGGCTTTCGCCGCCCCATTGATTAATTAACTGAGCCTCTGTCAAGCAGAGCCAATGAAGTGATCCCAGGGGTGTACTTTCTGTTACCCATCCACTTGTCAAGGCTTCTCTTGAAGAGTGTTAGTGAGGGGCTCTGCCTAATGTAGTTAGGAATTTTGTTCCAAAGCATGGGGAGTCTGTGACAGGAATCAATCCCTCCAGCATGTTCTATTTATTGTTGTGGCGAGGTTTAGCTCACTAGAGTGCGTGGCTCGCAGTGACTTGGATTTCTTTAGGTGGAGCATGTCCATCAATTCTGAGTTGGATATGGCTTTGAAGTCAGGCAGAGATCACCTCCGAGTAAGCGATATGCCACTGAGTACAGCTGGAGTTTTTTCAGTCGGGCTGCATAGGACATATGTTTGAGGCCAGTAATCCTCTTGGTGAGGTACTTTTGTGGTCTTTCAAGCTGTTGGAAGTGTCTTGTGAGGTACATCCCAAATGGGGCATTGTACTCTATGAGGGGTCTGATGAGTGACGAGTTGAGGGGCACTATAACCTCTTTATTTCTAGATGCGAACCCCTTAGTAATTAGATGGGGCACATAGAAGGATTTGCTAACTACTTTGGCAATTTGATTGTCAAAGGAGAGATTACTATCTACCTGGGTCCCCAGATCTCTTATTACCTCTTCTGTATTAAGGGGGCTGCCGCCTATGTGGTAATTCGTGGCTGTTTTGTTTTTCCCAAATGGGATGACTATGCATTTTTTGGCATTTAGCATGAGGCCATGACTTTGACACCAGGTGTCTGTCACAGTAAGGCCTTTTTGGAGGATGTCCATGTCAGCCAGAGAGTTAATTATGGCTCCGAGTTTGCCGTCATCGGCGAACTTGGTTAGCCATAGTCCTCCTGTGTTTGCCTGTACGTCTGAGAAATATGTGCCGAACAGTAGGGGTCCCAGAACTGAGCCTTGTGGGACACCACTTGTGACTGGTTTAGAGTCAGACCTGGAGCCCGCTATTCTTACCGTGTGAGTTCTGTCTGTAAGCCAGTTCGCAACCCATCTTGTGACATAGGGGTATATGTTCAGGCTGGTGAGTTTTTCTATAATACCCGAGTGAGAAATGGTGTTGAACGCCTTGGCGAGATTAAGGTAGGCTGTGTGAACCACCTTTCCCTCGTCTACGGCCTTGGTAACTGTCTCAAAGAAGTCAACCAGGTTTAGTAGGCATGATCTGCCCTTAACAAAGCCGAACTGGGTCGGGTCAAGTGTTTGGAGGTTCCCAATGTCTTTGTTAATGAGTTCCATGATGATGCACTCCATAGCCTTGCAGACCAGGCTAGTTAGGCTTACGGGGCGATAGTTACCAGGGTCAGTTGTGGCTCCTCCTTTGTGGAGTGGAATAACCATTGCTTTGCGCCATTCCATGGGCACGTAGCCTGTGGAGAGGCTGAGGTTGAACAGCGTGTTTAGGTGGGGGGGTTAGTTTGTTCTGTTCGTGCAAGACGCAGCCTGGGACACCATCTGGCCCCATTGATGCTGTGTTTTTGGTTTTTGAAAGGGCTGTTTTCACCTGTGCTTCTGTGATTTCCGGGACACTACACTTTTCCAGTATTGTCGTGGGCCCTTTTGAAGGTGAGAGGGAGGTGAAGTTTGCACTGAATCTATCTGCCAGTATGTTGGCAATATCAGTAGGTTCAGTATATTTTGTGCTATTTTGCACTATCTCAGAGCATATCTGCAAGTTGCCACTTAGATTTTTAACATAGCTAAAGAAGGCTTTGTGTTTATCTTTCGAGTCCTTAGCTATTTTTCTTTCGAAGTTAGCCTTGGATGGTTTTATGAGGTACCTTAGTTTCTTACTGATACTGATCAGGGATGTCTTTCCTTCTTGGGATTTGCTTTTTTTTCTGAACTAGTTTCCTCCTTTTGTTGTATAACCTGTTTATGGCAGGGGTCCACCAGACTGGTTTCCTTCTCTTAGGGAAGAGAGTCTTGGTTTTGCTAGGGATGGTACGATCCATGCATCCTTGTAGGTGCTCATAGAGTGCAATTGTAAAGGATTCTGAATCTTGGGCAGTGTTATTCTTTAGCGTGGGAGCTATGAAACTTACCACCTCTGACTTAAGTAAGGTG
Source organism: Protopterus annectens (assembly GCF_019279795.1). Taxonomy (NCBI): domain Eukaryota; kingdom Metazoa; phylum Chordata; order Ceratodontiformes; family Protopteridae; genus Protopterus; species Protopterus annectens. The sequence continues at coordinate 1,786,009,077 of NC_056741.1, read as the reverse complement.
AAGTTTGCTTTAGAAAAGTTTTTCACTGTGGTTTCCTTGGTTGGGGGTGGTGGTGGGGTGTGGACATCCAGGGTGATTAGTTTATGGTCTGATCTAACCAGTGATGGGTTGACCTCCGGTACGGAGCACCTGTCGCCCATGTTGGTGATGACCAGGTCCAATATGTTGTAGCCTCTGGTAGGGGAGTTTACCAGCTGATCCAGGGCATTTGAGTTGATAAATTCCAGAAAGCGCTGAGCCTGGGAGTTTGTACTCAAGTAGTTTTCCCAGTTAATGGTAGGGTAATTGAAATCTCCCAAGATCAGGGTGTTCAGTAGGACCTTCATGTTTTCCAGTGTCTCCAGAAAGGCAGAGTGGTGGTCCTGGGTCATGGAGGGTGATCTGTAGCAGGCCACAATTTGCATTGCAGATTTGCCCGATGTTAGTTGCACATGGATGATCTCAGAGGTATCATGCTGCGCCACTAACCTGGAGGTGTGGGTATCCTTGATGAATATGGATACACCCCCTCCTTTTGTGTTTTGGTCCGTGTTCTGTGGCCGAAATGTGTGGTATGAGTTATAGCCCAGTAGTGCTGGAGTGCTCTCTGGAGCCTTGAACCATGTTTCAGTTACTGCACAGATGTCGATGTTCTCCACACTTAGGAGTGCTTCGAGCACATGCCTTTTGAGATTTAAACTCCTGGCATTGAGTAGCATAGTTTTCTATGGCATATGTTTTCTCCAAGTCTAGGAATGCCTGGTTGGATTCTTTCCTCATCATTAGCTTCTTCTCAACTCTCTGTCTCACTGCAAATGTCAGGTCAGTTGTGCTACATCCTGTCATGAATCTAAAGCTCCCATCTCTCATCTTACTTTCTACTCTGCATATTCGATTATCAAATACTGTCTCTAGAACTTTCTTGTAGTGTGACAAGAGTTTGATACCGCTATACTTCCCACACCTGTGAATGTCTCCTTTGTCCTTGTACACTGGCACTAGCATGATCATTTTCCAGTCATTTGGAATACACCTTTTTCTCCATTCTGCTATGAATATCTTGTGAATTCATTTATTCTCAGCTCACCCATATCTACTTTGACCTCATCTGAGTCTGCTGTATTCCCTTACTTCATTATCCTTAGTGCTGTTCTTACTTCTTCTATGGTATGCTTCTCTTCTTCTTTCATCATAGGCTGTGTCTGCAGCAGTAAAGTTTATGTGAGGTTTTCTTCATTCAGAAGCTGCTGGAAGTACTTCTTCCATCTGCTTTTGATGTCCTGTGACTGGTGAGCAGGTTTTTGCTGGCATGTCTTATGAAGGGTGTCTGATGACTATCTTATTTAGCTTTCTATCTTTGCTTTGTAACCTGACAGAGTTTCTTTGTGCTATCTATAGACTCTCTTTCCAGAAGCTAGCAGAGTGCTTCTGATGTCTTGGTCTTTGCTATTGTGACTGCTCTCTTAGCCTCTTTGTTAGCCATCAAGTACTCCTTCTTATCCTTGTCCATCTTTTCTGTTTCCCACTTTTTTTGCACTTCTTTTTTTTGATGATTTCCTGGATTTCTGTGTTCCACCACCAGATTTCCTTATGCATTTTATTTTCATACCTGGCTCAGCCGCATATCTGTACTATAGTCCTCACACATGCTGTTTTGAGGTGCTGCAATTCTTATTCAGTTCTACCTATTTCCTGTTTTTCCTGAGGTACTACAGCCTTGAATATTTCGTGGAAATCTTGAGCTTCCCCTCTAGTCAACTTCCACGTCTTCAGACTAGTCTCTAGTGACTTTAGAGCCTTCTCTGACCATTGCTTACAACTGATTGTGGCAAACAGTGGTTTATGCTGTGGACCAATTGTTTCACTTGTATGACTTTGCAATCACTGATTTTACACAGTGCCCTTTCCTTACTAGGAGGAAGCCTACCTGAGTTGAATACTGGCCAGTCTTGTATTTGATCTTGTGACTGTCTCTTTTATTGAACCATGTGTTGGCTACTGTCAAGCCATTTGCCAGACAGAAGTCTAGAATGGCCTCACCTTCTTTATTACCATTGGCTCACCCATGTAGATTGAGGCAGTCCTCATATCCTGTTCTGTATTGTCCCGATATGTCCCAGTATGTACATTCAAGCCACCCATTATCAACACCAATTCATGTTGCCCTGCTTTATCTAGTAAGTCCTGCAACTTCGGTATGAATGCAATCTTTTCCTCACTATTACAACCCTGCTGTTGTGCATAGACAGAGATTATGAATACTGCCCTATCACTAGACTGGAGTCTGATTGCTATGAGTGTGTCATTAATTCTGATCATATCCCTTACTGCCTTCTGAAGCCTCTCTCTCACCACAATTCCCACACCATTTCTAGCCAGAGTAGTAGACTCTGGATCCCAAGCCAAGTGTCTTTGCTGCACTACCCTTCCATCTTGTCTCTTGGATACATATGATGTCCAGCCTTCTCCATACCATCGTGTCATCCACTTCCAAGCTGCATCCTGTCAGTGAACCTACACTGAGTATAGCAATTCTTAGTTCATGTTTGGCATATTGATTGGATTTATATCCAGCTTTCATTGGACAGAGCTATCCCAGGTAACCCAAGCTGAGCAAATGGACAGCAGCTGGCAGTAGTTTATTGACCCAGGGCTGCTAGGCTTTTATGGTGGGAACACACTGGCCAATAGAGGCACATACACCACTCCCACTATTAACATAAATCCCTGGCATAGGTCGGGTCCACAACCCACTTATCACCGTCAAATACCCATGTCCCTTTGGTGACATTAGGAAAAAACAGTTGGCATAAGAGAACCAGTTGGCAGTAGGAGAGACCAGTTGGCATAATGGTTGCAGTCTTCACCTCCCATGCATAAGGTACAAGGTTCAATCCCGACCTGTGACCAATGCCTGTTTGGAGTTTGCATGTTCTCTCTGTGTCTCTGTGGGGTTCCTTCCACCTCCAAAAAACATGCTGAGTGTTTCCTTCTCAAACTCACCAATGAATGGTGCTATGGGCAGCAGCACAAAATCTATGTGGTGCCCTAAAAGGGGAAGTGTGGTACAGACCAACTGCTTTGGGCATCTACTGTGGTGTGCAGTATCCTGAAAATAGGAGAACATGGGTCACAAACTGTGCACTGTGGCAGGGTTAGCCACGCAGCAGTGTAAAATATGATTTGCTTATGTTGACTAATGTCACCAAAAATGGGCATGGGTAGTTACCGGTGATAAGTGGGTTGAGAACCCAGCCTACTCTGACCTACACCATGGGTAACCTTTGGAGGGGTGTATGTGCCCCTGTTATCCCAGTCTGGGGATAGCTTTGTTGAGCGAAAGCTAGACATAAACCCAATAAACCCCTGCCAAACATGAACTGAGAATTGCTACACTTAATGTAGGTTCACTGACAGGATGCAGCTTGAAGGTGAATGACATGATGACATGGAGCAGGCTGGACATCCTATTTATCCAAAAGACAAGATGGAATGGCAGTACAATGAAGCAACTTGGCTTAGGATCCCAAGTCTACTACTCAGGAGGTGGACAGGCTAGAAATAATGTGGGAATCATTGTGAGAGAGAAAGAGGCTTAAGAAGGTAGTGAGGGTTATCATCATAATTAGTGACACACTCATGGCAATCAGAAGCCAGTGTAAAGATAGGGCAGTATTCATAATCTCAGCCTATGCTCCCCAGCAGGGTTGTGATAGTGAGGAAAAGAGTACATTCAGACAGCAGTTGCAGTATCTATTTGATAAAGCAGGACAAACAGACAGATATGAGGACTGTGTGGGTCCACATGGATGGGGCTACAGGAAAAAAGGAGGCAAGGCCATTCTAGACTTCTGTCTGGCAAATGGCTTGATAGTAGCTGACACATGGTTCAGAAAGAGAGACAGTTACCAGATCAAATACAAGAGTGGCCAACATGCAACACACAACTCAGGTAGACTTCTTCCTTGCATAGAAAGGGCACTGGGGTGGAATCAATGATTGCAAAGTTATCCTCAGTGAAACATTCAGCCCATAGGATAAACCACTGGTTGCTACAATCAGCTGTAAGCAGTGGTCAGAGAAGGCTCTAAGGTCAACAGAGACTAGGCTGAAGACCTGAAAGTTGACTGGAGAGAAAGTACAACAGCTCAAGGAATTACTCAGGGCTCTAGCAACCCAAGGAGAAAATAGGTGGAGTTGAAGAAGAAGAATGTCAGTGCCTCAAAACAGCATGTGCGAGGACTACAGAACAGATATGTGGACGTGCCAGATATGGAAATAAGGTATATAAGGAAAGCTCATGGTGGAATGTAGAAGTCCAGGAAGTCATCAAAAGAAAGAAGGAGTGCAGAAAAAAGTGTGAGATAGAAAAGACTAACCAGGTTATGAAGGAATATAATGGTTGGCTAACAAAGATAGTAAGAAAGGAGTTTCAGTAGCAAAGAATCGAGCATTGGAGGCACTCTACCAGCTTCTGTAAAGTGACTCTGTAGGTGACACAAAGAAACTATATCAGGTTGCAAGGCAAAGACAGAAAGATAAAGAAGATAGTCAGACACCCTTCATAAGAGTTGTCAGCAACAATCTGCTCACCAAGCCACAGGACATCAAAGGTAGATGGAAGGTGTATTTCCTGCAGCTTCAAATGAAGAAAACCCCACAGATGTTTTTTTCTGCCCCAGAAACAGCCTACAATGAGAGAAGAAGAGGAGCCCTCCATAGAAGAAGTAAGGATAGCACTAAGGAAAATGAAGTCAGGGGAAAGCATCAGGCTCAGATGACGTTACAGAAGATATGATTACAATGCTGAGTGAGATAGGGGAGAAATTACTCCTGAGAGTACTCACAGCAGTGTGGAGAGAAAGATGCATCCCAGATGACTGGAGGAAAAAGCACATCATGCCAGTGTACAAGAACAAAGGGGACATCCACAACTGTCGGCAGTACAGAGGCATGAAACTCCTGTCACACTGCATGAAAGTTCTGGAGAGGGTGATTGATAAATTGATATGCAGAGTAGTAGAAAGTAAGATGGGAGATGATCAGTTTGGATTCAGATCAGGATGCAGCACAACTGACCCGATGTTTGCAATGAGACATATAGTTGAGAAGAACCTAGAGATGAGGAAACAGTACAACTGGGCATTCCTAGACTTGGAGAAAACATATGACAAGGTCCCAAGACAGTTGATTTGGGCAGAACTATGGTGGTTTGAAGTCTCAGAAACATTAGTAGAATTAGTGCAGACTTGGTACAAGGACCCAGTGACTCAAGTTTGAACAGTGTTCAGCCTCATATAGGGGTTTCCAATGGGAATGGCTGTGCACCAGGGTTCAGCTCTGAAACAACTGCTGTTCATATTGGTGATGGATTACATTACCAAAAAGGTTGGCGGGGACAGATCAACAAAGTTGCTGTATGCAGATGATGTAGCATTACAGACAAACTCTGAGCAAGAACTTCAGCAAACGATAGGGGAATGGAATGGAAAACTGAAGACACATGGGATGAAACTAAGCACAGATAAGACAGTGGTAATGGCAGTAAACCAGGGAAATCAGAAGAAGTTGAGAACTGAGATAGGAGGGAAGATAGTGGAACAGGTAAATAGATTCAAGTATCTGGGAGGGGTGGTTAAGGAGAATGAAAGTCTGAATGAAGAGGCCAAAGCTAGAATCAGAGGGGCTACAGCCAACTAGCATAGAGTTTCAGGTGTAGTCTATGACATATGAATGCCAAAGAAGCTGAAAAGTAAGGTGTATAAGACAGTGGTGTGACCAGTACTACTGTATGGTACAGAAACCTGGGCAGCAAAGGCAGAGCAGATGATGAAGGTAGAGGTAATGGAAATGAAGTACCTGAGAAGGGTAGTAGGATGCACACTGTAGGGCAGATGAAGAAATGAGGATATAAGAGCAGAATCTTTGGTTTAGACACGTGCAGAAAAGTAGAAGACAATCTGGTGTAGAAGATTCACCATCCAATTTATTGGCTAGGCTTATAAGGGCCTCTGGGCCAGTGGCACAGTAACTTGCTATGATCCTATGATCCTAAGCTTTGGAATAGACAGGAAGAAGGCAAGAGGAAACAAGAACATCCAGCAAAGAGGTAGATGGATTGTGTGAGAGAAGATCTGCAACATTTAGGCAGGAGTGTGGCATTGAATAAAGAAAGATGGTGGCAGTTAACATGATACCATGACCTCAAGTAGAAAATGGGAAAAAGGGGGTTGATGATGATGATGATGATGACCAGGACACAATATTTGAGTCAGCTTCCTTCCCTTAGTTTTCCATTTTGCCTTTATCTCCACACTGTTATGAGTACCGTCAGGAGCCATTCTCCCCTAGCTTTCACAGCATCTTTATTATATCTGCTGTGACTCCATCTGAGCCTGCTGCTTTTCCTCACTTAATTTTCCTTATTGCTATTCTTACTTCTTCTAGGGTGGGTTCTTCTTTTTCTCTCATCCCAGACTGTGTCTATGGTAGTACAACTTCGGGGGGGGGGGGGTGGTCTTCATTTAGAAGTTGCTGGAAATACTCCATCTACATTTGATGTCCTGTGGACTGGTGAGCAGGTTATTGCTTGCATTCCTTATGAAGGGTGTCTGACTATCTTCTTTATCTTTGTCTTTGCTTTGCAATCTGATAAAGTTTCTTTGTGCCACCTATTGAGTGAATTTCCAGAAGCTGGTAGTATACCTCCAATGCACTGTTCTTTGCTATTGCTACTCCTTTCTTAGCTTCTTTGTTAGCCTAGCTGTATTCCTTCCTAGCCTGGTCGGTCTTTTCTATCTCCCACTTTTAACTGCACTCCTTCCTTCCTTCTTCTTTTTTTTTTTTTTTGAATGTTTCATTTTTTTTCTCAAATATTTTTAAGATTTTTATGATTCATAAAGCATATCATAATTCAGAATTAAAATCAAATGTATTGATTTATCAACCACACAATGAAAGAAAAACCTACATAACCCCCCAAAAAATTTACAAGAGTATCTAAATGAACAAATACAAGCTATTTCTTCAGAGAAAGTTCAGTTTCAGACTGTATTACGGTAATTTCTATCCAGTATCTCTGTGACTTGTATCCAAGAGTTGCAATATAAAGTGATTCTTTCTGTTCTTAATTTGATAGTAGGCATTTCCATTTGAGAGACATTAAGAGCCATGTTCTTGAACTCTTTAAATGTAGGTGAAGTCTCACTTTTCCAAACTTTAGTAATCATTTTACAAGCAATAGCTAAGAAAATCCTAAGAAGTGACTATTTAGATCTGGGAACACACTTAGGTATAGGGGCATTAAATAAAACCATAGATGTGGTCAATTGAAAGTTGTCATTAAAAACACTTTGCAAAAGTAATTAAAATTTTCCCAAAATAACATAAGGAGATTACATTAATAAAACATGTGTTGCCAGTTAGTTTTCAGTTTTAATTTATATCTTCAGCATTTTATTTCATGATTAAACATTAATTCCATTTTATGAGGTGTGATATAGATTTTGTGAATAAATTTCCAACAAAATAATTTCCATTATAATGAAATAAAAGTTTGCCTTAAGGAAATCAGTATTAGTTTTTTATCATTCTCCTCAAGGAGTTGATTATTAATGGTTTTATAGTAACGCCAATAACTTTCTTTATAATATAGTTTTGTGTTTTTGATTACTTTATGTATTTTAGAAAGTTGTTTGATTACCTATAGCAGTCAAAAATTGTACAAGTTTAGGAATATTTTGTCTAGCTGATGAATACATTGACTTTATTTTATTTATAATATATTGCCTTAATTATTGTACTCCAACCACAGTTCATTATCTATATTATAATTATTCATGACTTGTTTCATTTGAATAACTTTTCCAGATTCCAACAATTGGTGCCAATATATTAACTTTTCCCCCTCTAAGTACAGTCATTTTGTTAATGTCGAAAGTGTCAATATTATTCTGTGTACATGCAATGGGAAACAATAAGAAATGACAATGCCTTAATATCTGGATTTCTATTCAAATAGTTTTAAAAGTAGTTATGTTAGAAATATATATATATATATATATATATATATATATATATATATATATATATATATATATATATATATATATTTATTTATTATTATTTAGAATATAATTTCTTACCATCAAGTTAAAACTTTTAGGCAGAATTTTTGTATGTTGTGACAACAATGAAGAATTTGATTTTAACCAAATATGCACTTGAATTTGTTTCCAACTAGCTGAATATGGTGGGTTTAACCACAATGTCAATGTCTTAACAATAGATGATAAGGCATACATTTCAATGTCAGGAAGACTAATTCCCCCCACATCTCAATGCTTTAAATTATGATTTAATGCAATTCTAGATTTATTAGTGAAGTGCAACAAGAAGTTTACATTAATCGATTAAATTGATGTATATAATGTTTGGGAGGAGGAAGAGAGACTGCTTGTATAAAATATAATATTTTTGGGAAAATAACCATTTTAAGTAGAAAAGTCTGTCCTCCATAGTATAAAAAGAATTATTCAATTTATCCATGAGACATTTAATTTTCTTTAAGCTAAGTTATTTGTTAGTATTTCATAAATATCATTTGTTAAAGTGACACCTAGGTATTTAATTTTATTGTCAAGAACTATATATTTAGCAAACTTTTTATTTGTACTCTTCTTATTGCACTTTATAAGTAATATCTCAGTTTTATTTTCATTGAATTTAAGGTCAGAAATTCTTTGGAAGAGATCTTGTATCAAATAAAGCTTGTAAAGACTTACTGTGATCTTTCAAAGTTAATAAAATATCATCAGCAAACAAATTAATTTTGGAAACTAAACTGTTATTAAAACATATGCATTTGACATTTGTATTTATCCTAATACAATTTGCAAAAGGTTTGACGACCAGAGCAAACAACAAAGGGGACAGAGGGCACTCCTGTTTCGTACCCTTTCTGATTACAATAGATTTAGATATGCAGAACACAATCTTTATATAAGCTAGGGATTTAACATATAATAATTTTATCAATTGAGTAAATTCTTGAAAAAATCCATATTCATCTAAAGCAAGAAATAAATAATCCCAGGGGACTGAATCAAAAGAGTTATTGTTATCTAAGCTCACTAAAGTCATATTATTTTTGTGAACTTGATAAATCAACTAATGTAAGAATTCTTTTAACGTTATTGTATATGTTTCTATATTTTATAAATCCAGTTTGATCTTCATCTATCAATAAATTGAGCAACTGTTTCAATCTACTGCAATATATTGCCATAATCAATGTTTAGTAGTGATATTGGTCTGTATGTTGAACATTCTTTTATATCTTTATTTGACTTGGGAATTGGGTAAATTAATGTATATTTTAAGGAGGGGGAGTTAATGTTTTCTTTAACTAAAGTATACACTTTTAACAATAAGCCTAAAGCTTCTTTAGTTAATAATTTGAACATTTCGGCTGTAATATTATTAATTCCAGGAGCCTTATTTTAATTTTAACTTATTAATGTGTGATTTAAGCTCAGTCATTGTAATAGTATCAATGAACTTTATTTGATCTTTTGTTAGTTTTTTCTTGATATATTTCTTAAAGAAGGATTTTATTACATTCTGAGGTTCAGTTTCTGTATTATGTGAGTTAATTAACTTAAAGTGTGCTTTAAAAGCCTTTAAAATACCTTCTAACTCTGAAACTCTTTTCCTAGTACCAGGAATATAAACTTCTTTTATCTGATTGGATTTAATAATCTTCTTTGTTCTGTTTGCTATTTTATTTGTTTTTTGGATTCATAGAATAAGAATTTAAATTGAACTTTTCTAACTTATTCATAATTTTATGATGTAATATTTGTAAATATATTTTGCTCATCTCATCAAGTTGTTTTTCTAAATTATTATCTTCTTTTTGTCTAACTTTAGTTTATCTATTTTCGTTTGTAAATCTAATATTTATTCCATTGTTTTTTTCTTATTAATAACCCAAGTTAGAACTCTGCCATATAAATATGACTTCAAAGAATCCCGTGCATATATTTCTGATATATCATCTATAGGAGTTATATTTAGAAAAGTTTGTATCTCTTTAATATAACATTCCTTAAAGTCTTTCAAATTTGTTATGTATAATGGTTTTGGTAATGCTTACAGTTTGTTTAGTATTCATTGCCAAATCAAGCATAATTGTGTTATGATTGGACAAAGGACATGTAATTATTTTAACTTTATCCAGTTTTGAAATTATGTCTCTTGAAATATATGCTCTGTGAGTTCTTGACTGAGTGCCATGACAGTGTGAATGATGAGTAAAAAATAATGAATTTGGCTCACCAAATTCATTTATATCTTTAATATTGAACATGGCAGTAAAGTCAGTTAATGCCTTTGATGTGACTGGTTTCCTTAGTATATTTTGTGCATTAGTATTACTATCAGATAATATACAATTAAAGTCCCCTGCCAATATTACACTCAATTTAGAATGTTGTATAATGTCTTCAAACCAATATTTAATCTCTTTAACTCCCAAGCCAGGAATCTAGTATAAGTTAATTCATGTGTAAATCTTTCCATTTATATTCAAAGATACCAAACATAATATGCTAGATTTATCATAGTATGAACTTATGATTTTGGGCATAAAACAGAGTTTTTGAACAGAATAGCCACACCTATTTTTTTTTTGTTTACAATAAGAACTTACTTATATTGAATAATTATTGGAGTTAAGTCTGTTCAAATCTTTCCTGTAATACGTGTGTTTCTTGTAATAATACAATCTGAGCATGAAGTGTTTTTAAATATTTGAATAGCATTCCCCTTTTGCTATTATTATTTAATCCATTAACATCAATAGAGATACACTTCTTGAATATATTATTATTGGTAGAGTAATTAGTCATATGTACATGGTATTACTTTTATAGAAATGGAGAAAATATGTAGTTCTGAAGAGAATGGTTTATATATATCTATTAAATCTGAATAACTAATGTTTGTAGACACCCACTGATAAACATTTGAAAAAGAAAACATTAAAAAATTGAACTAAAATTATCTAAACAATCCCTGAGGTATAAAACCCCACACTTGTATAGCACCGCCATTCAAGCGTACCCTCTAAAATCACTGCCAATACATACTCTTCACTCTGTCTAAAGTTTAATTTCAAATAGAAAGTAGCTAAGTAAATTAACACGTGAATTATATATTCAACTTACTATTACATATCTTTAACCTAGGTAGACACAATCTAGTATAACAAAATTATGTATAATTTGACACTATTCTCAACTGGATCAAATAATTTTGAACAGTCTTTAATGATTTAAATGTAAAATTGTAAATATTATTAGACTCTAAATATAATAACTACACTTAAAATAAAATCAGTAACAGTTCTTGAATGGGCTGTCTACATAAGGGGTGACTTGTCACTTTATAAAGCTGAAAAACAACAACTTTTCATATATGACCTTTAACCTTGAAGATTACATCAATGTTAAGCTGTACTGTTTAGATTGAGCCATTTCCATATTCACAAAGGGATTTTTAAGGTAATAAAATGTTTAAGCAAGAAGAAATCTGAGTAAAGATAAAAAAATGTGTTTATTGTGATGGTGGGAAGATGAGAAGCAAGTAAGTAAGCAATTTTAAAGCTTCAAAAGTAGCTTGAGCATTTTGATCAAATGGCTCTCAGTTTAAGTATATGTAAAGCAACTGGAACTAAACCATATTCTACATGAAAACACATAGGCTGTGCAAATAACATCCATATCATTGTAATCTCCCTCAAAACAACAAATATAACAAAAGCAACAAGTACAAATATAAACTGGAAATGAAAGAGAAAAAACAGAAACATTTTTATAAACATAGTAACTGTAAATATTCAGCTTTCATTTAACCACTGTTAGATAAGCACTCTAAAATTACACACCCATTCTACATATGTATAACTATTCCAAATACTAAAGCTTTGCAGAATTAGGAGTAGATTACTAAGGTTATAATTTATTTTGTATATTAATGCTTCATTTGTTTTAAAGAAAGCCTGTGCTATCATAAAGCCCAGTATAAAGACAATTAGTACAATTGTTTAAACATGTTTTTCTTTTGTTTTCTCTGTTTAAAGTATTTAATAGAAATATTAAGACGAATGTTAAAGACTGTTTATAGTGATGTATGTAATGACATGAGAATAAAAAGATAAAATAATTTAAGTCCAAAAAATGTAAAAAGAGCAACCAGCAAAATACAAATGACTGAATAAAAGTAAAAAATAGAACTGGCTAGACAGAGAATAAAACCCAAAATATTTAATAAAACATACTTAAAATGTTCACAAAAATACTAGTAAAACAAACAGGATGAGCACTTTCATACTCAAAGGTACTTCATCAGATCCATTCTTACATCAATTAACACTGCACTTATATAACTCAGTGTTTGAGGTCACATGCTTTTAACAATGGCTTAATGGGGATGATTTAATTTAATCCCTTGGCTGCATCAGCCCTTAACAAATGCATCCCTTTTATTTCTGTGCATTCCATTCTTGTTTTTATGTCACCACCTCTCAGATTATGTGTGCATATTTCTAGCACCAAGAACATGAACCAATATTCACAACTTGTTGACAAGACATGTTTGGACAGTGCATTCCTGTCATCCTTTCTATTGACAGCATACACGTGTTCTCTTATACGGTCTCTCAAGTAGTGGTTAGTCTTTCTCACATAGAAACTTTTGCAGATAACACAAGAAGCACAATAAACAACATTTTTAGTACTACAATCTGTATAAAACTGCATATTAAATGTCTGTCCTATTTCTGGATGTACAAAATGATCGTCCTTATCAATATATCTACAGACATTACAGTGACAGCAGGGAAAGGTCCCTACTCTCTGACTAACTATCCCCTCCTCACGATCAGACATGGGTTTATAACACAGCATTTTCTTTAATGATGGATGATTTTTGAAACAAAAGGAGGGGGGTTCACCCAGCAGTCTCTTACAATTATCATCTGAAGCCAAAATCTTCCAGTGTTTCTTGACAATTTCACAGACAGACCCTGAATCCCTGGAATATGTAAGGTTTATACGTACAGGTTGAATAGAGCTACTGGTAACAGGGACAAGATCCTCACTTAAGCCACTAAAGTATGGTCTAGTGCGTGTGTCCCTTAACATAACTGCATCATTCTGTGCAGTTGTTATATCTAGGTCACTGTACCGTCTTTTCATTAAATTTGAGGCAAGTGTGTCAAAGGAGTCATACATGTCACTGTCTCTTGTACTTAGTCTGGCTGTACTAAAAAACTGACCTTTGAGGACATTCTGTTTAACATATTTTGGAAGCATACTGCATGAGTGTACTGTGTTATTAGTCTTGCAGGGCTTAACATATTGTCTCGTATGTATACCATCTAGTGTCTTAATCACTGCAACATCTAGAAAAGGGATAGACTCTGTGGACCATTCATAAGTAAATCTGAGAAAGTTGGTCATACTATTTAAATAGGACACAAACTGGTCAAGGCTTTCTAATGTATCTCCCCATGTGACAGAGAGAGCATTTCAGGGCACTTACACCCTTTTGGTATTAACTTTGTTCCTGTACATTGGGACATACAGCTATGGCCATTGTCTGGTTACAAATATTACATTTTTAATAATATTCTTAATTCTCTCAACATTTACACTGTATGAGATTAGAGAAGACCTACTTTCCTGTGAGTAGTACTTAGAGGTATAGTATGTTCTACTGATACTACCTCTGTACATAAAAATATGATTATAAATCAAGTCCCTAATTTGGATAATATTTTCAAAAATGCCAATGATGAGTTTGTTAACGTGTCCCTCAATATAACGAACCCTTTCAAGCAATGACACTTTGAATCGGAAAACTATGTTTGGGGTGGCCAGCATGTAAAGATGAAAATACCCCTTCCTTTACTAATATTTCTCTTGAAAATGATGGCTAGTAAGAGCAATGTGATCTTAAACCCTGACTTGTGAACAGAAAAATAAACAATGTGCCAATAATATAATTATTAAGTTAATCACATTAATTTCAGTTCAATTACAAATAGTAAATTAACTGTATGTAAATGGTCTCTAATTCATAAAGTTGTACTGTTATACAGACTTTCTTTCCTACCCTGTTGTTACTAAGGTTGCAAATCAGGGGCAACATTAGCCCCATATCTACTACAACAAATTGATAGTATTATAATCTGTAAAATGAAAAGTTGTTGGTCAGCACCTACTCTTTTTAACAACAATAATGTTCACATCTTTGCATTATGAAATTCAGAACAGACTGTTGAATTCAACACCAGAAAATATCATAGCTGACATTATTAGGAGTAGTGTAGTAAAGGGGTGGCATATCCAATGTGCCAAATGACAATTTCTCTTGCTATTCCACATTTTCAGTCTGTCTAAAAATGCCATCTATCACTAGCAAAGGACCTTACATCTGAAAAACAAACTCTAATATTTCAAATAACTGTAATCCTATTGCCTTGTTCTTATCTCAGGGAACCAAAACAGTAGTTTTTAAAGGAGATGAACCAAACTGTTATGCATCTTGAGTATTCTAAAATCTTATGAAAAAACTACTAGAAGTATATACAATTCACACATTATCATGGCAGAATTAACCCATTCCATTAAAAAGAATTCTACCACTTTATAAGCTGCATACATTTTATCAAAATAAGCCAAATTATGCATATTGTCATCATTCAAAATCATTTCAAGTTGTCATTGTAGATGGAAGGCCCATTACCAAAATTCCAACACCATTGTCTGATTTTGTGTTTCTGTTGCAACTCACTCTTTTAAGTGTAACTTGTTCTACAACTAACAAAATAAACTGGGTGCATTTCAATTAGTTAGCCATCAGAGATCAAACTCCTGTTCACAAATATTTTCAACAACAGCTAAAATAGATGTAAAAAAGATGGTGGTGAGTTTGGGTGCATCATAGACAACTTAGGGTCATAATAATTCAAGGTTGTTGAATATAAACTATAAGAACAATTGATGGACAAGGAACTTAAAGCTCTCCTCCTTACTAAACATAGCTCCCTCCCTGGTCAAATCAAATTACAAATTAGTCCCATTCACCATGAGTGAGTATACATTGTATTCATTGAATTATTAAGCAATAACCAATAACATGGTGTGGTATATTGAAGATTTACCCACAGTTGGTGTGATTTGATCATGAGGGTGAAGCCCGAGTGATTAAATAAAGCCAACCGTGGGTAAATGTCAATATACCACAACCATGGAATCAGTTATTGGTACTATACAATGACATTATTTAAAAAAAAAATACTTACTTTTCTTAAATAATGTCTTTGTATAACGGCACTGTACTGTCCTTCCACGGCTGGTGGTATCTTGCTGCTTTGTTTTGATGTACAGTACATGCATATGGGACTTGTGTTCCCATGCATACCCAGTACATCAATGCTTTGAAAAGGAAGCAACGGAGAAAAGAAAGTCTCTGCTGCTCCGTTTTTGTTTCCTTTTTTTTAATTAGCTACCTTTTATGTTAGACACTGCCCCATTAGGAATATAAATAGCATTAAAAACATAGCCTTTCTACACATGGGAAAATTAAAGTTGTTTTATTTCAGCGTATTTAGGAATTGTGGCATTAATACAGATTAAAGAAATAAAATGATAATTATTACTTCCCAGGAGTCTTAAAAATAATACACCATTAGATCCACCTACTGAGTCGCTGTTCTGGTCTGTCTTCTCAGGTAATGATTCCTGAATTTAATAGACAGTGAACAGTGAGTAGCAGGAAGGAAAACAAAATCAAAAGCCTGCATCACACACACCTTGTTTGTCACATAACACTATCCAAGAGTCAGGTTTCTTTCCAATGCAGAGTGTTATTTGTTGTGTTAGTATGTGAGTAATTTTTTCCTTCAGTCATTTCCTTCTATTAATTTGTTTTATAACCAAAGAGTGGACTGGTTGGAGGTCCTTTTCAAACAGCTCCTATACTAGAGGCAGACAAATTGTGAATATACGAATGGAAAAAAGTCCGGGTGACCGGACCTTTTTCCGTTGGTATATTCTGGGATTTACAACAGGCAGACTGGTTGGGCTGGCCAATCAGCATGCACATTTTCGAATATTAATGGACAGATATTGTATAATTAAGCAATAACTCATGCCTGGGTGTGGGTAATGATGGATTTACCCAAGGTTGGTGTGGTTTGGTCACGAGGGTGAAGCCCGAGTGACCAAACAAAGACAACCGTGGGTAAATCCAGCATTACCCACACCCAGAAGTGGGTTATTGCTATTATACAATGACATTATTTAAGAAAAAAGTACTTAATTTTCTTAAATAATGTCCTTGTATAATGGCGCCGTGCTGTCCTTCCACCACTGGACAGCTCCGCTTTGCCATTGCTGATGTACTGCTCATGCGTTTGGAACTTGCGTTCCCATGCATACCCAATACATCAGTGCTCAGGAAAGTATGCAACGGAGAAAAGAAGATCAACGTTGCTATACTATTTTTTTTTAAACCCTTAAAATTAAAGAATATATCAATGGAAAAAAGTCTGAGCAACCGGACCTTTTTCTGTTGTATATTCTCAGCAGGCCCACTGGTTGGGCTGGCCAATCAGCATGCTCGTTTTATGATGTTAACGGCCAGTCATTGTATAATACAGAATAAATTATGGGGAAGGTTTGTTAAAGTTCCTTAGGTGAAAAATGTCTAATAATATAAGTACTACTTTGGGGAAGAAGTTTTGGAGTTTGTTAAAATTAATGAATCAGTACATATAATCGTAAATCTGTAATTTTTTTAACATGAACAGCAATTGTCTTGGGCTTACATTATTCCATTTTTATTAAAATCTTTTGTATCTTTTGTGATACTATATATATATATATATATATATA
Organism: Protopterus annectens; assembly: GCF_019279795.1. Taxonomy (NCBI): domain Eukaryota; kingdom Metazoa; phylum Chordata; order Ceratodontiformes; family Protopteridae; genus Protopterus; species Protopterus annectens. The sequence continues at coordinate 1,785,992,134 of NC_056741.1, read as the reverse complement.
TATATATATATATATATGTATATGTGTGTATATATAGGTTCATAGGTTCATACTAGGCTATCTGCCCTAGGGCATTTATAAGCCTAGCCAGAGTGTGTATGGCTTTCGCCACCCATTTTAAATTAATTTTGCTATGCCCTTTTTCAAGGTTAGTATACTGTGCCTCTGTCTAACAGTGACACAGAAGTGATACCCGAGGTAAACCTATGATCTCCCATCCACTCATCAAGATTCCTCTTGAAGAGAGTCAATGAGGGACTCTCCCTAACCTGGACTGGGATTTTATTCCAGAGTGAAGGGAGCCTCTGGGTTATGAATCTGTCCCTCCAGCATGTCCTATTTATTTCAGTGCTGAGGTTCAAGTCCCTTGAGCGCGTAGCTCGATAGGATTTGGATTTTCTGAGGTGCAGCATGTCCATTAATTCCGGGTTGGACATGGCTTTATACGTCAGGCACAGATCGCCTCTGAGCAGGTGGTATGCCACTGAGTAGAGCTAGAGTTTCTTTAACCAGGCAGCATACAGCATCTGTTTGAGCCCCTTGATCCTCTTGGTGAGGTACTTTTGGGGTCTTTCCAGTTGCTGCAGGTGTCTGGTAAGGTACATCCCAAAAGGGGCATTGTACTCAATTATGGGCCTGATGAGGGATGAGTAAAGAGGCACGATGATCTCCCCTGATCTAGATGTGAATCCCTTCATGATTAGGTGGGCTATATAAAATGTTTTTCTAATCACTTTGGCCACGTGGTTGTCAAATGAGAGATTGCTATCAACTTGGGTCCCCAGGTCACTAATTACTTCTTCTGTACTTAATGGATTACCACCTATGTGGTAATTTGTGGGCACTTTGTTTTTGCCAAAGGGGATGACTATACACTTTTTGGCGTTTAGCTTGAGGCCATGGCTCTGGCACCAGTTGTCTGTTTCTATGAGGCCCTTTTGGAGGATGCTTGTGTCGGCTGGAGAGTCTGTTATGGCGCCTAGTTTGCAGTCTTCTGCAAACTTGGTCAGCCACAGTCCTTCCATGTTGGCATGTACCTCCAAGAAATATATACCGAACAAGAAAGGTCCCAGGACTGAGCCTTGTAGGACGCCACTTGTAACTGGTTTGGAGTCTGACATGGCTCCAGCTATTCTAACCATGTGGGTTCTGTCCTTGAGCCAGTTTGCAACCCATCTAGTGACATAGAGGTTTATATTTAAGCTGGAGAGCTTATCTATAATGCCCGAGTGGGGTATTGTATCAAAGACTTTTGCGAGGTCCAGGTAGGCTGTGTGGACCACCTTCCCCTTGTCAATGGCCTTGGTGACTGTTTCAAAGAAATCGACCTGGTTTAAGAGGCAGGATCTGCCCTTAACAAAGCCAAACCGGGTAGGATCCAGTGTCTGTAGGTCCCCAATATCTTTATTTATACGGTCCATGATGATCCTTTCCATAGCTTTGCAGACCAAGCTAGTGAGACTTATGGGGCGATAGTTTCCAGCATCCTTTGAGGCACCACCTTTGTGGAGAGAGACCACTGTTGCTGTGCGCCACTCTTTGGGTACATATCCTGTAGTAAGGCTGAGATTGAACAGTAGTTTTAGGTTTGGGTTTAGCTCTTCTTGGAGTTCATGTAGGATACAGCCTGGGACACCGTCTGGTCCCACTGATGCTGTGTTTCTTGCTTTGGAGAGGGCAGCTCTTACCTGAGCATCTGAGATGTCAGGGGGGGCAGCACTCTGCTGGGATAGATATTAGCCCTTTTGGTGGGGGGGGGGAGTTTGTGCTGAACCTGTCAGCTAGGATGTTGGCAATGTCTGTGGGTTCGGTTTATTTCTTGTCATTTTGGACTAATTCTGAGCATATCTGGGAATTCCCACCCAGGTTGCTAACATAACTAAAGAAAGCCTTGTGATTATCCTTAGTGTTCTGTGCAATTTTTCTCTCAAAGCTGGCCTTAGACGATTTTATGAGTGCCCGTAGTTTTTTGCTAATACTGATCAGAGATGCCTTCCCTTTTTGGAATTTTGCTCTATCATGTCGTAGCTTCCTCCTTCTATTGTATAGTTTGTTTATGGCTGGGGTCCACCAAACAGGACGTCTGCCTTTGGAGGATTGTGTCTTGGTTTTATTTGGGATTGCATGATCCATGCATTCCTGAAGGTGTTCATAGAATGCATTTATAATGGAGTTTGCGGTCTGGGCCGTATTATCCACAGGCCCGGGGGCTTTGAAGGATTCCACCTCGATTTTGAGGAGTGTGAAATTTGCTTTAGAGAAGTTTTTCACTGTGGTTTTCTGGGCATGGGGTGGGGTTGGGATGTGAATATCCAGTGAGATTAGTTTATGGTCTGATCTTACCAGTGAGGGATACACTTCTGGTCTGGAGCATAGAGTCCCCATGTTGGTGATGATCAGGTCCAGTATGTTTTCCCCTCTTATGGGAGAGGTAACAAGTTGTTCCATAGCATTTGAGTTTATAAATTCTAGGAACCTTTGGGCTAGGGTGTTGGAGCTAGAGTAATGCTCCCAGTCTATGGTTGGGTAGTTGAAGTCACCCAATATAATGGTGTTTGGAGACACCTTCATATTTTCCAGTGTTCTCAGGAAGGCCGAGTGGGGTTCCTGGGTTTGGGAGGGTGGTCTGTAGCAGGCTATAAACTGGAAGGCAGTTTTACCCACTGTTAGTTGCACATGGATAGTCTCTGATGCTTCGTGCTGTGCCACCAACCTGGAGGTGTGGGTATCTTTGACGAATATTGATACTCCCCCTCCTTTTGTGGTTCGGTCCAAGTTTTGGGGCCGAAAAGCATGGTATGAGGTATAACCTGGTAGTGCTGGGGTGCTCTCGAGCGCCTTGAACCAGGTTTCTGTTACTGCACAGATATCGATGTTCTCCATGCTAAGGAGAGTTTCGAGTGCGTGCATCTTGAGGTTTAGAATTCTGGCGTTGAGTAGCATTACTCTTAGTTCTTATCCCTTGTGATACCTATGGAGGTGGGTTTGTCTTTTGAGCCTTGCCTAAAAAAGGCACTATGGGGGTAGCAAGAGCCTTTGCCAATATCCGGAAGCCCAGGGGTGACAGGTGCAAGCCGTCTCTAGCGAAGCATCGTGGCTTGTCGAGCATGTCATCCCAGGCTGACAGGCATTGGATCCCCTTTGAATGACACCAATACTTAAGCCAATTGTTGAAATTGATAATCTTGTCTTCATACTGTGGCATAATTCTTGGTGAGGGTAAGATGCTACTCAAGGTCAGGGTCATACCAGCCTGGGCTACATGCTCAGATAGCTCCTCTATGTCTCTTTTCATGTAGTCCAGGGAGGTACATCTCAGGTCATTCACACCAGCATGGACAATGACTGAGTCATTTTTGTACTTGCCTTGGAGTGACCTGAGTGCTTGTGTTATGTGGCGGATCCTAGTGCCAGACAGGCAGCTCACCCTGACCTTCTTCTTGTTCAGCCTGGTGAGTGGGACATCAGTGTGCCTGATGATAGAGTCACCTATTACAAGTGTATCAGGTGTGTTGTTTAGCCTTAAGGGCTGTGACTGTTCTGCACACTGGCTTTGTGAGCTATGTGTTGCACGTGTTTTGTTTTGGGGTAGCGGTTGCTTGGGTGTCTGCTTTGGAGGTCTCTGCTGCTTAGGCAGATTTTTATGTATAGCCTCCAAGTATGTTTTTGTGTGTTTATGTGTTTGGTTTGCTGTCGTGGTAGGTCTATGTGAAACTGGAATTTTAGTGAGTGTGGTTTCCTTCTCCTCCTGACTGGTTACGCCAGTACTGAGTTGAGAGTACTGAGCTGACACATATATATATATATATATATATATATATATTAGCTCCTTATTTTCAAATGCATAGCAACAACCCCAGATAGTACTTAAATCTGAGTGCTGGCATCAGAAGTATTTATGAAACAAGTCATAATGATCATGCAAATGATAGTAATGAAGAAGGGAACACTCAACTTTATCTGGAAAGTTGAATAGAACCTTAAAAATAAGTTAGGCTTCAAATTTCTTGCCTTATAACATTTCTTTAGAAGTAGTTTAAATGTCCATGCAAAATCTAAAATGTCAAATTGAGGCTCATCAACTTCAATGAAACTCAAAGCTGGTATTTGTGTTAGCATTGTAAAACAAAATCACATTGTAAAACCTGTTTAGTTGTCTGTTTGATAGGTCCTTTTGTCCTTATCTCCTAAAACACAGAACCATCTGAATGTATTGTTAAGTGCTCCCACTGGTGCCAGTGTCTACACTAAGTTGTAGTGAAGTTATCTTTGATTTTCATTTCTTTTTTTAATCTGACCTCACAGCTAGTCAAGCATGATACCCAACATAAGCAGGAAGTCTAGTCCTGCATCTGTGAAGTGAGTCAGTGTAGCAGTTAGATCAGTGTGGAATTCTTATTCATTTACTTCGTAATTTATTACTTTTCTAAATTCCTTTTCAGGCCATCCAACAACCTTGTGCAACAATGTTAGAGGCACTGTGTTCATTTGGTTGATTATAATTAGTGCTACACATTGCTATAAATCATGTCTAAATCAAGGTAAGTATAATCCTTATTATAGTACAGCAAATGAGTCCTGTGAGTAAACCATTATGAATGAGTTCCCTGATAATGCATTTGTCATAACTGGAACATAATCAAAATTTTAGTTCAAAGAACTAGCATTGAATTAAAAAGGGCTGCATATTTTATTTATTAAGATTCTGTAAGATCAACAAATTCTGTTGGCATTCATTAAGTAGACATTCTTAATTTTCAGGAAATTGTGCAGAGTAAAACAGAGTAGAGAAGTAAAGGAGTTTTGGAGACACGCCATATTACTAAAGAGGCTCCTCCCCTGCGCCACTTAAGTAGTGGGCGCTGACCATAACCCTGATGCTGCCCCTTCCCTCCCTAACCCTACACCTCACCTTATAAAAGCTTCCTGTGAGACACACTTAGACACACAAACTTTCACAAACACACACAGACTACACTATATCTATCCCCTTACCTAACCCTGACCCTAACCCTAACCCTAACCCTAAAATACACAAACTCACACACAAACATAAAACATTTATTCTTTATTCATCCCTGACCCTAACCTAACCCACATACACATGCACAAATACCCCTCCAGCCAAGCTTACCTGTCTTGCCATTACACACTGCCAACATTTCCACCACTCAGCTGTCTATACCATTGATATTAAGCCACACCCCCTGTATTTGTAGAAGAAATGGCATTCAACAAAACATAGGAGACCCAAATATATACATGTATGTGTGTATATACATATATAGGTTGCCTACAAGTTGTCGAATGGTACCTTGTTGAACCCAGAAAACTGCTGGCACAGCTGATCCAAAATCAGCTGATTGAACGTTGCGGCGGTTGTACTGTGCAAGACTGCAGTACACTGGTAACTGATAAATTTGCCCTTTCCCCAATGAAGTATGATCTGAGCATTGTTATGCGTAATTGGCAAGGGTTGTGGGCGGGCATAGCCCCCCCATGGGGGGCTGTGGGATATGGTTTGCCTGCTGTTGTGTGGATATATGTGGAGATTCAGGTAAGTGCTGTTTTTTAAGGGTTTAGGGTAGGAATGTGAGTGTATGTCAGATTTTTTTTGTTTTGTTGCATGTTTTCCGATCAGCTGCTGATCAGTTGTTGGTCAATGAATGAAAGTTTCTACCAATTGTCAGACTTTAATATATATCTATATCTATATATATATATATATATATATATATATATATATATATATATATATATAATGTGTGTGTGTGTCTATATCTGCTGCTTCGAAAGACCACAATCCCGAATGTTATAATACCGAGACAATAATGTCAAAAATTTAAAAGACTGAAACTTCAAAGTACCGTTTTTCACAATACTGAAATGTCTGCAATGTGAAAAGTAGCTGAGAATCCATATGACATTTATGTTAACTTTATGTGTATGGCTTTAAAGACTTGTAATGTGCACCTATTTAACATGGCAGATATACATGTGATGCTCCAGGCAGTATCGGTAATGTATACGAAACAGTAATGTGCGATCCTGTGTATGCATTTTTTTAGATGCAGTGTGATCTCAGAGTTGGTATATTTAATTTGCAGGGGGTGTGGGGGGTGCATGGGGGCTTACCCCCCTGCAAGAACCTAAAAAGAAACATTGGTTAACTTCAGTGTTTTGAAAGACAGTATTGGGAAGATTCAGTCTTTTCAGTTCTCGGCATTATCATCTCAGTATTATAACATTCGAGATTGTGGTATTTCGAAGCAGTGAAGCAGATTCCTATTTATAGGGAGTAATCCAATGTCACAATTCCTTGCAGGTTGCTGTGCAAGATGGGTCCCAGAGAAGGAGTTTGGCCACAAAGTCACTTTGTTGACAGCTCTTATTGTAAGTACACTGCATCATGCACCTGCACCAGTAAGGGCATTCTGAGCCGCCCTAGGTGGCTCATATACCCTGCCACCCAAGGGAGGGTTAGGCCTAAAACTAATATTGCCACATTCCCAACATGCGCACCAGAACAGAAACCACCACTGAGGAAGCCCATAGGATGGCATCCCTTAGGCAACTCTTGCCCTCAAGGGGGAAAACCCAGCATAGAGGAACCAAATGTGGCTTGGTTAACAGGAGAGTCTTGATGATTGTTTGTGACAATGTGAAAAAGCGCATAAAAAGTTTCTATTACCATCTGGAAATAAGGGAAGGAGCAATGGAGTTAGAAGGAAAGTGTGCATATGTGTGTGTATGTTTGTGTGTGTGTGTGTGTGTGTGTGTGTGTGTGTGTGTGTGTGTGTGTGTGTGTGTGTGTGTGTGTGTGTGTGTGTGTGTGTGTGTGTGTGTGTGTGTGTGTGTGTGTGTGTGTGTGTGTGTGTGTGTGTGTGTATCTGTGTGTGTGTGTGAGGGGGGATGGCTTACTGTGCTGAGGAGACACATTTAGTCTAACCTAGTAGTAACCTTGTTTTTCTGGTTTATTTCAATGATGTTAAATTTTTGTCAAAAAAAGTGAATGAGGCAGTTGAGGGGAAAGCAAATGCATTTGGAATATATATATATATATATATATATATATATATATATATATATATATATATATATATATATATATATATATATATATATATATATATATATATATATGTATATATATATATATATATATATAGAACCACTTTACTATCTCAAAATACTGAAATCTTGAATTTCAGTATCTCGAGACAGAAATGCTGAAAGTGCAGTTGAGCGAAACTATACTTCATCGAATTTGAAGTGTCGAATTTGGGGTTGTGGGGGTGTGGTTGTAAGGTGCAGTGTGCTGTGGGATATGGTTTGCCTGCCATTGTGTGGATATATGTGGAGATTCAGGTAAGTGCTGTTTTTTTAAGGGTTTTGGGTAGGGATCTGAGTGTATGTGAGTGTGTTGGGAAGTTTTAAGTATAGGTTAGGGTAGGTAGGTAAGAGTGTGAGTGTGCAAGTGTTGAGAGTAGTGGTGCTTGTACGTATGTTGTGTGTGTTTGTGCAAGGGGACTATAGAGTATATAGTGGTGGGTCTAGTGTCTTTGTCTTTTTAGTGTGACCTCGGAGTTAGTATATATATATATATATATATATATATATATATATATATATATATATATATGGATCACCTTTAAATGCTCGAAAGCTCAGTATACCGAAAACAAAACTGCCGGATCAAAATGACCGAAAGACGAGAATCCCGAGTGCTGAAATTCCCGAAACTGAATTGACCGACAATGCCGTGCTGCATATCATACTGCAACATAAAGTAAAGAAGTACAGTCCCAGAAACAAGTTGTTGAAGTATTTGCAAACGTAACTGTCCATGTAACTGTCCATAACTAAACATGTACAGTTGTGATGCTGCTCACAACTGTTAACCTAAAGAATATCAGTGTTATAACACATTGTTATTCCTTCACACTGTGCGCCGTTAACAACAGACCATTTCCGAAACGCCGAGTGTATTGCAACCGTACACCGCCAACTGTATAAGTGCATACCTGTAGTAATTAAATAAAGACATTGCAATCAGAACATAAACAACATTCCCAGAGCAATACACGCGTTCATTAACTAATATGACTCTATCGTACTTGTATAATAACACATCTTCATCTGCAGGTAGGGTACATAGCGTTCCTCAAAGCTTTAACAGTCTAGCAATACTTTCAATGAACTCAATAGCACCATACTATGCCCTATTGCCAATAACAGTGGCGAACTTTTCATGTCGGTGTAGTATTCTTCTTTTTTTAGGGGATGGTGGTACACTGGTAGAAAGTGTGATACGCAACTCGTCCACCCTATTCTGTTCTTGCGCCAACGCCTGCATTAGAACATGTAGATCAATGCTGCCAGATCCTAGTAGGCACTTTAGATGCCTATGCCAGGCTTCTACGGAGTTTTGTGTTCGCGGTAAATTGAGCACATTGAGTTCAGAAATGTTCCAAAACAATATTGGAAACAACGGCGGGAATCTCATAGAGCTCCTCAGCCTAGTTGAGAATTTCCGTAGTCTGCCATTTATGTACCAATCTGAAAAGTATCTTAGTAGTTCTGCTCCTTCTGATGGGAAATGCACTTGTAACCATTCAAACGTAGATTTAACCTCTTCTTCTTTCAGGAATGCTAGTGACACTAGCGACTTCACTCTCAATTGGAACAACATATCCGTGTTGTATAGTCTCGTTAATCCCAACGACTGTACTTTGCGCCATATGTTTTGGCCAAAATGAAATAGGCAGCCTTTACATTGCACTCCTTCAATGTTTAATCTTATACTCTTTATAGCAGCAACCTCGAAGTCGCATAGGATAAATTGAACGTGACATTCCAACCCATTGGTACTAAGTAAATGGAACACACAGTTCCATAACATGTTATAGCATTTTAGGGACTTGTTGCTCATTAACACATATACTAGTGGAACAACCTTACTATACGAGCCACACTTCACAAAACCATGTATGCTGTACAGTTGCCGACAGCTAACTTCCTTCCCAAAAAACGTACCATCTAGTAACCATATGGTAGCGCTACTTATGTCAGATAGATTGTTGGTGGTACTGAATACATATACTACATTACCGCTAGCTTTGTCAGCCATACGTTTTGAAATAAATACACCAGCCTTTAATGGATAATTTACAGCATCTACATTCATAAGGGTAACATCGGAGTTTGTACGCACTAGATTCTCCTTCCGTCGTACCCTGCCAATGCTCTGTAACAGTGACCTTCTGCTAGGTATGGCTTGTATAGCCTCTAGTGAGGTTGACGCCATTGCAATATCCACTATTGCACATGGGTTATCCCTGCTATATTGTGCCCTGACTTTCACTTGTGCTGTTACGTTGTATCGTTGCAATTCCGCCGGATCAGCGGAATGGTCGTGCGGGACCGATTTAACTAGTTTCTCACCCTCCGAAACGACAACTGTAATAGCCCTACCTTTACATTTCCTTTGCTTCTTTTCTTTACAAGCCCAATATTGCCTACTTGTAGTCCTCCTTTCCAGGTGATACAAATATCCATCTAGCTGTAGCATAGGCTTACATTGCTGGGACAAAATCGTTTTGTATATGGCTCCCAGACTTCCAGGTCCAACGTCCGCCATCATTAAAGTTCCAGGTGCAATATCCGCCATCATTGCAGTTTATTGGTACTTTTTCCGGTACGTTTACGTGGCATTTATATGGTGATGTGCTCTACGTTCTTCCACTGCTATACGTTCTTCTGCAGTATTTATTTGGGTTTATTTCAGTGATCGGGCATTCACGTCAGCTTTCGTGATTTCGATATTCGGTATTTCCATCTTTCGGTATCTAGTGATTTCGGCCATTGCGAATCGGGAAATGTAGTTTCGGGATATTGCAGTTTCGAGCATTTAAAGGTGATCCATATATATATATATATATATATATATATATATATATATATATATATATATGTAGCGAGGGTGTGGGGGTGCAGAGGGCCCCCCCCCTGCTTATATGGAGGGTAGATGTCTGTGTTTGTATGTGTTTTGTTGGTTTGTTGTAGTGTGGGGATGAAGGTGTGTGTATGTTTGTGTGGTGGGGTGTGTATTTAAAAGTCGCGATTTTGAATTTCGCACTTTTGGGGTTTTGATATTGTGAATGTTCAGCTTTATAGTCTCGAGATATGGAAATTCGAGATTTCAGTATTTTGAGGTTATAAAGTGAATCCATATGTGTGTGTGTGTGTGTGTGTGTGTGTGTGTGTGTGTGTATATATATATATATATATATATATATATATATATATATATATATAAGCTGCCTGCAGCTTATTGAGGTCTATATTATATATTCGAAGCTTCAAAATTTCAAACCTCATATGTTCAACAACATATGAACAAAATTTGAATCTTCGAATATATAATGTTGTGTCTTTCAGCTTTTTCCGATTAGGGGTCGCCACAGCGGAACTCCAGTCCACTAATGATTGGCAGTATATTTTTATGTGCCGAGTTGCCGGCCCTGATGTACAACCTTCAAAGAAGGTATGCCCATTCATGCATGTCTCCACACAGAAGACACTCTAGCTGAGAAATGAACAGGACAACGACTTACTGTGAGGCGACAGTGCTACCGCAGCACCACCACCCTCTTCAAATATATAATAAAAATGTAAAAAAAAACACCACTTACCTTAACACTCTGAGCAGGGGGGCAAGCCCCCCTGCACCTCCCACCCCCCCATTCTTAAATATACCAACTCCGAGACTGCACTTCAGTGCAGAAAAGGGAAATTTTCCCATTCTGCGTGTATGGATCCGTTGCCTTTCACCTTCGAACTTTTCAAAGTTCGATCATATGGTGTCGACTAAATGACATTCGAACTTTGAAACATTCAATAATTTAATAGGGACCCACTTATTGTGTCTGATAGGAATGAGCACTGTAACCTGCTGTCCCACAGCATACTCTCAGGCTCAAGCACTCCTGTTATACCAGACCTTTTTCTGCTGTTGGGCTCCTGCCAGGATCTTCTGGGCCAAGCCCATGAGTTCCCTAAGTCTTGTCCTGAGGTTTAGGACATATGCCACAACAGAATCCTTGTGTGATTCACACTCCCCCTCCCACTCATCATGAATCAGATCTAAAGGCCCCCTCACTCTATGCTCATACAGCAAATCAAAGGGTGAAAACTGTGGATTCCTGTGGTACTTCTCTGAATGCATACAGCAGATGGGACAAATATTTGTCCCACTGTCTCCTAAACTGGTCTGAAAATGCCAGTAGCATGGTCTTTAGTGTAGAGTTTAACCTCTCCACAAGACCATTAGTCTGGGAAGGTTAGCGGGCATTGTTTAGGTGCTTCATCCAACAGTGCTTCTACAGACAAGCCAGCAGGTCTGACATGAAATTAGCACCTCTGCCAGCCAGTATTTCTGTCAGGAAACCTACCTTGCTGAAAATCTTTAACAAAGCATTTGCCACCTTCTCTGCCTTGATGGATAACAGAGCCACTACCTCAGTGTATCTAGTAGCATAATATCCATAGCTACCCTCTGCAGTGGCTCTTCAATCAGAGGAAAATGCAGAAAAGGAGCTTTGGCATGATCTCCTGCCTTGCCTATCTTTTGGCACTGCTCACGGGTCCTGCAGTATCCTACTACATCCCTTGCAATCCCAGGTCAATAAAGGTTCTGCATAATATGTCTCTTGGTATGCTTTATGCTCATATGACCTGCAAAAGAACGTCATGGGCTGTGGCTAGAAATGCCAGTTGATAGACTCTGGGCACTCCTAACTGATGCATTACCTCATCCTCTAGCCCTCCTCAGGGGTCCACTGTCTATACAGTAACCCTTTGTTCAAGTACACAAGTTATCCTTTTCCTTGAGAATCAGGTGCCTCCTTCAGCTACCTCCCTCAAGCCTTGTAAGGTAGGGTCAAAAAGCTGATCCTCTCTCAACTCTACCCTTGTGACACTTTTCAGCTCCCTTTCCACAGGAAACCAGGTGTCTTCTGACAGTGGTGCCTCACTGTCAGCCTGTGTACTGCCACTCACCTCCGTCCTTGCAGTCACCCTGTCCACGGGAACATCAGTACCTGCTAACAGATGTGGCTCACTTTCAGGCTCACTGCTACAGGGTTGCTCCCTCACTGAAATAGCCACATCACCAGCCCCAGCTTCAGGTGTGGGGTCTGTCTGGATTTCCCCCAGGCTACCAGACCCACATGCCTGTTTCCCAAGCCTGATTGTGTGCAGCTGCATGCATACACGGTACTGCATTTTTGAAATCATTCCCTATCAAGACATCTGCAGGGATATCCGCAAACACACCTACCTACTTGCTTCCTTTTCAATCCTCCCAGTCAAAGTGAACCCTGGCCAAAGGTATTTGGAATGGGGTCCCTTTTAATGCTCTGACTGGAGTGGACTGGCTAAGCAAATACTGTTCCTCTTTAACCAATACGGGATTTACAATGGCTGTGTCAGAGGCTGTGTCTCTCTTAGCAGTGGCCTGTCTTCCATCCACTGAGATAGGATACAAACTCTGGTGATAGTTTGGTACCCCTGTTGTCTCCAGACAACTTACCACTTGCTGGCTCTCACACCTTTTATTCCCCACCTTGCTTCAGTTGACATTTGTATGCTACATGGCCCCTCTGGTTACATTTAAAACATCTAACCCTTGATCCTGGCATTATACATGAACTAGTAGTTTCCCCTGTTACTGGTGGACTCTGTCGGGGTGGTTTAGGCTGCCCACCATTGATTCCCTTATATCCATGTGCAGCACTGGTATTCCCTTCTTGTGCAGTGGTGCCCTGCTTGTTAAGTAGTGATACCCTTTTCCCCCAGTTTATCTGTTGAGTTACACTCCCAGTCTGCCAACCAGATTCTAATGTCCTGAGGAAAAGTGCTAAGAGCTTGTTCCCTCACCAACTAACCCACTTATGAAAATAACTGCTTAACTCAGCAATATAATCACATACACTTTCACCCTTTTTGTGTGTATACTCACAAAACATTTTTCTGTAAGCTACAGGTGTTAATTTAAAACATTCGGATAAACAATTTTTAACTTCATCATAGTTTAAACAATCAGTATCAGTCAATTTAGAAACAGCAGTAACAGATTTACCATGGAGTAAGGGGGTCAGGAACTGTACCCAGAGCCCTTGGTTAACATTATACTGTTTACGTACTCTTTCAAATATATGAATAAAACTATCAAAATTATCACCCTCTGTAAACTGTGGAGGAACTTTACTGACCTTTACTGCTACTGGGGTTTGGTTATTCCCTTCACCATTACCTCCATGATCCTGACGAAGAGTCAACATCTCCCTGTCATGTTGGCACTGTTTCTCCTTTTTTTTTTGCAGCCTCCAAACGCCACAGTCTGTTATTCTCTTCGATCTCCAAATGCCACAGTATCTCTGCTGATCCTAATTCCAAATGTTTGGCTTCCAGTTCAAGTCTCTTTAACAATAGGTGAGTTCTTAAGGAATTTGAGGAAGGTGAACTGTCCTGTTTCTGAAGGCTGCACATCCCCATCATCAGTCTGGTTGTCTTCCTGGTTTCTGGTCCATACTGCAGCTGCGATTAAGGCTGAAATCATTTTTCTTTAGTTATGCTGGCATGCACCAGTCCTTTGGCTTTACACACCTTGGCCAACTGGTTCTTTGTCAATTTGCCATAATCCTCTGCTGACATCTTTGCCTGCTTTCTGTGACTAAACTAACAAAAATAAGTAAAACTGTTGTGAAAATGAAACTCTGTATGTTTAACTTATGGCTGCTGAGAGGACACACACCTTTACTGACAACTGTCCACAGGCTATGGAAGTTCTATTAATATCCCACCCAGCTGCCACCAATATGTGATGGTCCCTACTCTGGGCCAGTAATCAAGGAGCCTCAATCCTCACCACTGACACTGGTGGGGGATAGCCACTAGGAGCAAAAATAGACACACACAGTATTTTCTGATGCAGCTCTCTGCGCCAAGCACAATTTCCCTTAAGAGCACACAGGGAGCACAATCCAGACCTCTGGCTGGACTCACTCTGTCTCTCTCTTTCTCCAGGCCCCAAACAAGACCCCATACTGACCACTTTGGAGCTTTGTGTCCCCGTTGCAAGTAGCTGACAAACACACATACTTGGATATTTGATTTTCACACACACATACATGCACACACTCCTGGGAAATTCTGACACAGATTTACCAGCTGTGCCCCTTCTGCCCAGACTATAAGGTGATTATACCACCACCAATCAGCAACTCTAAGGCTCTTGCAAGGTTACACAATTATACTGTTTAAAACTAATGCTAATACAAGTAGAAGTGCTTGACCAATGCAGCAAGGCTTTCAGGAAGATGTTAAAACTATTCTCTAAAACATCAGCCACAATAGAATGTATAGATAAATTTAATAGTGAATAATAAAATAGAAAACATGTGAATACTAAATATCAAGTTACAATAAACACCAGAGTTTCAGCCACCGGAGATATAAAAAAAATAACACAGTTGGATAGATTCACACAGATGCAGAAAAACAATACTTGACTAATCTCACTATATTTTCCTGACTGACTAAAGAATTACTTTTTCCTAGTTATGTTACTTACTACAGCAAGGGAAGATGATGAGTGTTGAGTTGCTTACTACAGCAAGGCAAGATGAGGTGTGTAGCTGTGTGAGATATCTGTGAGAGATCTTTCCTGTTATGTTCCAAAAACAAAGTGCGGCTGCGAGAGTTCCATCATATCAGTCACTAATATCTAGAAAATCATTTCAGTGGTGTTTTTAGAATGACATCACATCTGGTCATCTTACTGTGGTACAATACACATCCAGAGTTTTTCTAAGATCTGTTGCCACATCTGGAAGCTATAAAAAAATTTCAGAAACTTCCACTCTTCCAGGATAGCAATTAGTTCACCCCTAAGGACAATACAGTACAATTCCTAGTCCTGGATTCCCAGACATTTTTGTCTCTAGCTGCAATCAAACCTGTAAGATATTTTTTTTTATGGCCTAAACCAACCCATTTTTAATTTTCAGCCTGTTATTCAAAATTAGCTGAACTGAGATTAACTTCTTCCCTTCCAAAATTCTCTGTTAAAACATATTCATTTAATCAGTTATAATAATACTGTCTGACAAACATGTATTTCTCTTTTTTTTCTGTCCGGTCTGACCCACTGTTGATGCATTTTTAATACAAGCAACTTTACAAATACATTTTTAACACAAGCATCTGCACAAATCAGTGTGATAGTCAAATTACATAAAATTCTTTACAAAACTACAGCTGGCTATGCTGGCATATGTTACAGATGCACTCCCCTACTCTTCCTGGCACAGATGGCACTACATCATATCATCACAAAAGCATTTTAATTGTTTATCAGTACCATCAGGTACATAGTTTCTTGTGACTTCTGTGATGCATTTTATTTTGGTAAAACTGAGAGAAAATTAAACATTTTCCTCAGGATACAATAAAATCTGTGTAGGCTCTGTGTAGAGCCATAATGGAATGTACCCATGTATACTGCCATGGTTCCCACTCAGTAGTGCGCCATACATATTAATCATGGTGCGCTGCCAAGGGAGAGCATAGTAACAGGGATATTGAATCCATGTAGGCAGAAATGTATAGGCTAGTCAGATGTTATGTCCATTGTGAGGCTGCTTGTAATGTTCCCTGTTACTATTGAAATGTGTTGTGTATTAATAGTGTGTGTTTTAAATGTCTATTTTTTTTTTAGAATCCATTTGTGCTGTGTGGCAAGGAGCACAGCAGTGTCAAGATGCGTTTACATATAGACAGCTGACACCTGCCAGACATCTAAAAATAGAAACCGGATGTAATTCATTTTCACATCGTTTTTTTTTTTTTTTTTTAGAGTCCGTTTGTGCTGCACGGCATGGAGCACAGCAATGCCAAGCTGCACTTACATATAGACAGCTGTCACCTGCCAGACATCTAAAAATAGAAACCAGATGTAATTAATTATATACTCCTGGTTCTATTTAAGCCTGTTTGCAAAAAGGTAGCTTAGTAGTATATGTGAAGATATACTAGTCTACATACTATCCAAGTAGCTAAATGGGGAGAGTTACGGCTTAAAGCTTTGCAGGTCCTGGGTTCAAGTCCCTAGCATACCTACCATTTATTCAATGTAATGTAAATTTTCCTTTAATTTAAAAACAAAACTTTTACATTTGGAAGCACTACTTAAATGTGATAAATGGCTACTGTTGTTTGCGCATTGCTAAGCTTCACTAAAATCACTGTTGTGTGAGTTTTCACAATGCTCAGTTCCACTTAGCTGGTTTGCATGATACTAAGTAAAGCAGCAGGTTTTTGAATGTTGCTGAATGAAATGTAAGGGTGGAAAAGCAGCCTATATTAAGGGCAATATGTGGGAATTCTGCAACAGTTATTGGAGTCTCTAACTGTCATTATGCCAGCTGGTGTTGGAGAGGTTGCGTGCTTTCAGGTGTAGAGACGGGGTGTGCAGGAGTCAAGGGCTTTTCATGGGCTCCTGATACACAATTATGAACCTAGGCTGCTACAGGGCAATTTCCAGGGCTCAGATTGTAAGGCTGAGGCTTGGGATTGGTTGGCCAGAGAACTTACCAGTGCTGCTGGTATCCCCTGCACTGGTGAGCAGTGTCATCACTGCTATGATGACCTGAAGTGTAGAAAGAGGGGAACTTTGGACACCTTAATCCAAGAGACGAGGGGTGGGCATGCCCCAGACCTATATAAGTAATTCTTCCACTATTTTACTAAAATGCAACCTGAATTTGTGCAAAACTAGTATGCATAATAGTGTGTTTCTGTCCCAGCAGCTGCAGCTGAAAGTACTCACAACATGTAGTCCCATGCCGGGCACCTGGCCAGGTTGTGCCATGAGTGTGGAAAGTACAGATATATTATGATAACTGTAGTGGAATAAACATTAAAGAATAAAAAACTGTACTGCAATAAAGAATAAGCAATGCAAACTGTAGAACAATAAATGGGCAATTAGAACTGTTGCGCAGTAAATGATCAATAACAACTGTATTGCAATAAGCAATACCAGTAACAATAAGCAAAAAGTTGTAAAACAGGATTGTGGTGTCATAACATAATTGCACTACAGCTGTATGCATTGCATGTCTGTGGTAAAGCTGCTGCATTCAAGTGTAAAACTGTAATAGCTGTAGACTGTAAAAGTAATGGCCTGAAAAATGTATTGCTCAACTTATAGTAAGGTTCAATTCTGTCTCCAGGCCAGTGTCAGTCACATAATACTCTCTTTTCCTTCCACTTCAGGAACAAAAGGAATATGGAGTGGGGTAGCCCACTCTATGGGCAGATATTGCGTGTAGACTTCACAGATAATTAAAACCAGTACCAATAAAGTGTTAACAGCATTGTGGTTTTATAAATAAATATGTCATAATATTTGCAGTAGGGCTGTATTCATTGCATGTCTGTTCTAAGTTGCTGCAGTCAATTGTTATGTTATTTGCAGATGTCCCCTGCAGTCACAGATTTTCAGTTCTACTCCCATGCCTGCCAACTAAGGCATGATGGCTTTCTAGTTTACTTAGTGTACAAAAACATACCTTTCAACCGTCACGATTTTTCATAATTTAATTACAGCTGCCTAATCTGTCTGTTCCATGATTACCAGATAAATGATTACCTGGAATGCAATTTATTTTCACATCTGTTTACAGAACATCTTGGTAGTTATGTACATCCACATTATGTGAAAGTGTTCTGTGTATTTGTGTGCCTGCATTCATTAGTGCTTGGCCCATACTGTCTCATGCTAATAGCTTGAGTGCTTGAGATGTGTGTACATGCTACATCAATTATAGAACAATTCTAGTCACTGTATTCACAACTGACACTGCAAACCTGTAGAAGCATGTATCACCAGTCTTTTTAGGGATATCATCTGCGATGTCACTAATGGTATGTTTTTTCTCTCTCTCTCCACCCCTTATTTTCTTTAATGTATTATTGTTATTTATTATTATGGTTTAATATTAACATATTTTGGTAAACTAACTGTTTTGTTGGCCTTATGGGTTAATTCATACTGGCTTGCTGTTAAAATACTTACTGTTATGTTACTTAATGTTGTGTTACACATAATATACCTTAATATGTATTTGGATTAATCAATATTATATTCCATTCTGTTAATACTAACATTGATTTGGTTATTACTAACCGTAACCTATTGTTTTAACTACTGTACTGCAATGTGTCAAGGTCGGCTAGTTCCTTGTGATCCACCTACCTTGCCTCCTCCAGCCATGGCACAGGGTCCCAGCATGTCTGGAACCCAGCCTGGTGGTGTACCCTCTGCTTCCTCTGCACTACCTGTGGCATCGGGTAGTACCACCACACAGGACGAGGATGGGCCCCTTCTGGGACAGTGGTAGAGGGGAAGTTTTCTGCAAGGTTTGGTGTGCAGGATAATCTACCATGGATTTGGACAATGCCTGAGTTGGATGGAGAGCATGCTGGCCACCCTGGTGGAGCAAGCTCTCCCCAGAGACCAGTCTCCACCACTGCCACTCTCTGGGCAGTAATGGAGCAGTGCAGACAGTCCCATGGGTGGGGATGTGAGTCATGCTGCTACCATGTGGAGGCACATTGGAGTGTGATTCCACAACAACCTCCCCATCCAAGGTGTTCACCCCGTCTTGTGTCACACACCACTGCCTGCTGTCTTGTTTGTCTGCAAAAGCTTCCTCATGTACCCAACTTACCTCCCCCACATGTATCTATGTCTCTTACCCAACATTCTACTCTCACCTTAAAAAGAAAATGGGCACCTGTCCCAAAAGAAATATCATCCCATACATAGCTCTCCATTTTGCACACATGTCCAGTGGACACATAATTTGGTCCAGTTAGCTTAACAATGCAATTATGTTGTCCTCACCCCTCTCTATCTGTGGGTGAAAGTCCAAGTTCATCTACAAATTCTGTCAAAGTGCACATTGTTGCTGTACAAGAAATGGATAGCTATGGCTCTTTCCTATACCCTTCCTGCACTTACCTACTTGCCTTTCCCTATGTTTTCTCCTTGCTTGCACCCCATTTCATCATTTTCCTATTGCCCCATTTTCTTTCCTTTCTATATCTTTTGAACACAGCTGCACAATGCACCAGGTCACACAGCTTCACTAAGCTCAGCTAAATGCAGATATATTGATATCTGTGTTTTAAATGATAATAAACATGTACAAAATAAACACCTTTCCACTATTTTGAGCCCAACACTATCGCACCTGAAGATCACTGCATTAACCTGCCATGCCACACTTAAGTAGCACATATTAATTGCAAGTTACAATCATTAGGCATGTTTAAGCAGAGCTGCACATCATGCCATACCGCCCAAACTTGCTGAAAGAGTAAATAAAAAAAGTGGGAGTGTATCTTGGAGTCTGATCCAAGAGTGCACCTCTAGGAAGCCAGACACAGAATAATGGATGTAAATGAGGTCTCTAATTGCAGGTAAATGTCCCTTTTATCAGCAGCATTTAGAAATACACATGCCAAGGCATTACTGGCAAAATACATGTTCATCTGGGACCCTGGTACAGAAGTGCATCTATATAAAGCCATGCTCATAATGATGGATGTAAAAAAAGTATGTCACACCCTGTATGTGTGTACTTATATCTTGGAAATACACATGTGATAATAGTGACTCAGTAGCTCAGTCTGTTAAATACCTTGCAAGCAGTACATTTTGCCACACACAGTCCTGGGTTCAAATCCAGTGGTGTGTAGCATGTAAAGAACATTATTGTGAAGCCAGCAATTAATGACTGAATCATGCACTCTTTATCCACACAATGCATTTCAAATGAAATGTCTGCTTTTCACTGATGGAAGTCTCAGGTCTGCAGATTGGAACACACTTCACATATTCCTATAGCAAAACTATAAGTGCATAAAGTGTCACGTAATGCATTAACATGCATTCAAAGAGGATTTTAACTCAAGTAATGCAAATGAGGTCCACTAATATTTGAGTGCAGCACACAGTCCTTCCAAAATCAAAGTGCAGATTAGCACAGCTGCACACCTAAGCTACAAATATGAAGTCTGTGCTTGTAACAAGGACTGCTAGCCTACATGTTCCAAATAAGTACCAGACTGTAACACATGGCCTGTCAGTTGTCGAGATGGTGGACATAATGTTATACTTATCCCCTATGTTGCTCAAGGACACAACAGACATGTTGCCTAGTACTCTCTTATTGATACCATTGCCTAGCATACTTACCTTAAATGCATGCCTTAATTGGAGTGGAATGGGTACCCACACACTGGCTCTACCTCTACAACAAGTTTGACACAGCTCACTCAGTTACCCCTACAGCTTGTTGTCCTCCAAAATGTTCACACTCTCTGTGTATGCCTATGACATGAGCACACATTCAATTACAAAAGAAAAAACAAACTATTACATCTATTTTTCCATTGTGCACATTATACAAATATGATTTTGTCTTAACTAATATTCAGCACACACATCTCTATGTAAAAGTAGCTGCTACAAACCTACCCTATGTGATGACATAGTCTCCTCACCCCAGTAATGTCCAGCACAACATATCATAAAGGGCTTCTAATCCACATGAAGGCCTTATATCTTGTAGAGTGGTTGCATGTCATTGGCTGATGATAGTGCAAATCAGCGGTTTTGGCTGCAGTTAGCATTTCAGAACCACAGATTGGTTAAGAGGCAATCACCTGCTAATGAGAAGCATGTTAAAAAGGTAAACAGCTGGCTATGGAGAACCATTCTGTATGAGATTTTCTGCACACAGAACACGTGTTTACAAAAACTTAAATCTCATCACATATCAACAGAGGAGTTTTGCAATCCATCAGGTATGTAACCTTTTTGTTTACAACAGGATGCAGATGTGCAAATATACTTATGGGGAGTAGGGATTACAGCATTAAGCCTTTTTTAGAACTATGATAATGACATGTAATGGATCTCCAGATTTGTTACACCTACAGAGGATGTACAATACATCAAGGGTGGAATGTTTTTTGTCAATGTTGCACACTGGTCTCATGGAACTGTCCCCATATAGTGTTGTAATAGCACACTATTTGTTTGGCACTGTTGTTTTAACATATTATCAGAGGGATTGGCCCTAGAGGACACACTACAATAGACTCCAGTGTTGGGTGTGTAATAATACAGCAGTATCTGTCCTGGCACACACGGGGATAGCTGACTATCGCTAGTATCTTAGTTGTATCTATACGCTTAGTATGTTTGCACACTGTGAAATATGACATGTGTGATCAAGCAGTGGATACTGCCAGCCATTCTGTTCTTGCTGTATCTCTACACAGTGTACTTCCATGTATGTGATCCTGGCATGTGCTCCCATTTTGCTGTCTTTCAGGAAACATGTATCCAAGACACCATCCACCTTTCATGGATGCAGAGAATGAGATTATACTTTAAGGCCTCCAGCAACACCATGAACTCCTACTGTCCAGGGGAAGCAAAACAGGGAACATAAGGTGGCATTGTGAGCTGATCTTGTCTGTGACATGAATGCCGCAGGTCATGAGAGCAGGACCTATGATAAAAAAAAAAAAATTCAAATTTCAAGTTCAAGCTTTTTTTTTTTTTTTTTTTTTTTATATTTGTGAAATATGTCTGCTAATTAAGGAGTATTGTAATTAGAAACAGGAAGTATATGTTTTAAGCAGTCAGTTGTTCTTGGTAGTATCATAATTTACTCTTTTTGCATAATTTGTCATAGTCACTGCTCTCATCATTAAATGTTTGCAGTTGTTTCTCATATCTGCTAACTCAGTGGTAAAGGTTTATTTTTAAAATGTTGAGAAAGAATCATGTAAAAATATAGTCTTGCTGGACAAATCAGGCCATTAATTCAGTTATTGGGGGGGGGGGGGCAATGCAGAACTTTACTTTATCATTGCAAATTAATAACTAAAGAAAGACACAATCAGTCATCTTGTAAAAAGATTTTATATCATTTATTTCTAAAGAGAAAGTCTGTTTTTTCTGCAGTTAGGGAGATCCCTATCTCTGAAATTCAGTTTACTATCAATATGACTTCTGCTCCAGTATCAATCATACACAGCCTGAGGCACTAAAGACTGTTTACAGGCAAAGGCACTATAATGCCCTGGAATACATGTTTAATTATTTCTCTTAGAGATCAGTTATTTCTTTTTCAATCTGAGAGATGAAGTCCTGTTAATGTTTATTTTATACAAAGTAATTTTTGATCAGTGTACTTCTAATCAGGTCAAAAAACATATTCCATAACCCACAGGATAAAAAAGCTCATATCTGGTTAGCTAATAAAAATCATTGTCCCCTTATGTACATCACTAATTTCTTCATCAATGAATATGATACAATATTCTTTATTTTATAACACAAAAAGAAAAAGGAGGACTAGAAAATATGAACCACTGAGAAATTCCATACTCTTCTTTTTTCCTCATACATTACATAGTGACATGAGCACACATTCAATTACAAAAGAAAAAACAAACTATTACATCTATTTTTCCATTGTGCACATTATACAAATATGATTTTGTCTTAACTAATATTCAGTTTAACATTCTGTCAATTTCTCACATTCTGCCTTCCATGAAACATCAGTCCTCCTGAACATTATTTTACAACCATAGTTTCCAAAGTCTCTCTCCACCTCTACATACTTTACTCCTGTCCCTGTCCAAAGATCCCACCTCTGGTTTCTCCATCTCCTCCACAACATGTAGCAATTAACTATCAGTTGGTTTTGCTTTTAATTTAAACTTCCTAGCAACTGCTCCCTTGACAGTCAACAGCATCAAACACAACTGAGCCCTACTGTGTCCAGGCAAACAGTTTCTATAGCCCAATTCAAAACAATCACCTCCACAGTTAAAATATTAAAATGTTCCCTCAACACTTCTGACAAAGCAGCCCATAGGGAATTTCTAAACTCTATGAACTCATTACATTGCCAAAGAACATGTTTTCAGGCACCCTCTCCCTCCCTCCTGTCATGCCTCCAGCAATCACTGACTACTGGCAAAATTCTCTGAAGTCTACCCTGGATATAAACCAGCCATGCAAATACTTCCATGTAAAGATCCCGATCATGCTAGACTCTGCTGCACCATTGGGAGCCAGACAAATATTCTCACACTGTTTCTTTGTGCATCACCTTTCCACTTTCATTACTCAGTCATTTCTAAACTCCTCTGATTAATTCTCATAATCACCACGCATTATTTTATATACAGATTATCCCCTCATTCACCATAGCTTCCATTCTAGACCCAACCACAACCACAAAGTCAATCATAGCAGGCCCCCCACCCAACACTTTGCCCATCAACCCCACCCCCACCCAGTACCCACACTCTATCATCTATCCACAGCAGGGAAGGTAGCCTCCAACTTGCAGCCCAAATCCCTGTAATTCCAAACCACTTTACTCCATAGGGAGAAATAACCCACCCTATCCAACTCCCACCCTCCAAAACAAACTTCCTGCGAAATTCCATAGTCTTCTTAGTAGTAAATTCTGCCATTTCTGTAAACCATGGCTATAATTAATGGAAACATCTACTTTTAGAATATATACCTGGTGAAGCCAATACTAGCTTTGAAAATGTATTTCTTAAAAACAAACATTAAAAATAGTTACAAAAAAGGGATATGCAGATACTGTAGTCTAACAAAGTTGTAGAATAAGCTTCCCCATGCAAAAACATTTTGTTCAGGATTCAGAAATTTTATCTCCAGCAAAAGCCCTTCCTACATTTGGCAGAAGCAGCTTCAAATTCTTGGACAGACCTACTGCAGTTCTTACCATGAAAAGTAACCCTACTACAGATGTCTCTCTCTCTCTGATGTACTACAAAGAATAATGATGCATTCTGAGGGAGAAGACTATGATATGTATACATGTACTCTCCCACAAATATTCCTGATGTAAGTGCTTTATGCAGCTAAACAATTCCTAGAACTGCTTGGCTGCATAAATCACTACTGCCAGCCACATTCACTAACTTTGCCAAATGTTTGCTTTCACCTATTACTTTCATTGCGTAAGGTCATTTTAGATCTTAGTGCAGGAGTGTTTAGTGTGAAGGTAATATTGGGGTGTACTTCAGTGTGTGTATGTCTGTGGCTGTGTGTATACAAAAGTATAAGTAGTGTCAGGTGTGTGTGTGTGTGTGTGTGTGTGTGTGTGTGTGTGTGTGTGTGTGTGTGTGTGTGTGTGTGTGTGTGTGGTCATGTGTCATGTGGTCTGTTTTAGAGCATAGATAGGGTAGCTGTCTGTCTGTGTATGTCTGTGTGTGTTTGCGTGTGTGTGTGTGTGTGTGTGTCTGTGTGAGTGTGTGTGTGTGTGTGTGTGTGTGTGTGTGTGTGTGTGTGTGTGTGTGTGTGTGTGTGTGTGTGTGTGTGAGAGTGTGTGTGTTTCTGTCTGTGCATGAATGGGGAGTCTTTATGCCTCTTACCACCCCATAGACTAATGAAGAGTGGATGTAATAAGGAAGAAACACTGGCCACCAATGAAACATTATTCTTTTAATTACGAAAAGCATTGATATAACAGGTTTTACAGCACAAAATATGTTGGAGGAGGGGCACTAGACACTAAATAAACTCTTGAATGATATCGTAATCCACTAGAGCATGAATTACATACTAAGAAGTTTGAAACTCTTATATTAGGCATTATTGATGTATGTATGAGGGCCATGTTAAGACTTTGGACAAAGCTGAGGAAACAGTCAACAGCATCAAGGAGTCTTTCTAAATATTAATTTAATCCACTTAAAAAGTTAATAAATCTACAGGTCTTGCATCCAGATAAATTTACAGAACAATAAGAATGAAACTCTAATGTCTGACATTATTGAATGACTATAATCATCCGTGATTTATGAGGGGTGGTGACAAATTAGGGATTTTCTGTAAACTCAGGGAGTGGTAAGAATCCTAGAGGTGTGTTCATATGTATGTGTATGTATTGATGCATGTGTGTTTATGTCTCTTTTAGAATATGTGTGTGTGAATGGGGGAATGAATTAAGGGACAGCCTTGTTAACAAGGTGCATTGGCTGTCAGCAGTCATTAACACAAAATCCTGTTTGTGCATTTGGTAACAGCCATCTGATTCAGAGACATGCAGTAATGAGGTCTTTTGTGACTGCAGCATATCTGGCTCTGAACTAGTCAATGTTCATCATGTTTCAGTGTTGCAGTTATTACTCTTGGGTTATCCTGCTGGCAGGCTACCCGCAATATGGAAAGTGGATGCCCTATCCTTCAATAGTGCATTGGTTAAATCTAGCACAAAACCGACAGCTAGCAACGTTGTGATCAGGGCCTAGGCAAGGAATACAGTAAGAATGAAAATCCTTATGAGGTATTTGCTTCCCACAAGAAATACAATTGTTAACTTTTTCTGACATCAGTCTGGAGCAAGAAAAAAGTTTCCCCAATGGGGTACTTAGCTTTAATGAAGACTTCGGATCTGAAATTAGATTTTAAAACTTTCAGGAGTCGGCCGACTGGCACTTGCGAACTGCTTTTGCTTCGGGCACCGTGCGGCAAAAAAGACTAAAGAAAATGGCGTTGGCTGCATCTTTTATACCCCTAGCGCACTGACATCAGGGAAGAGGCGACAGCAACCGACGCCGGACCAAGACTTTGGAATTCAGGCCGACTGCGGGTAGCCTGCCAGCAGGATAACCCAAGAGTAATGACTGCAACAGTGAATACACTCGAACATCTACATTTATGGTAGGTACACAACTGTACTTTTCCAATATTACCCTTAAAGGTCCATTTTGCTGCAGCCTTACCACTCATGCCAGGGCCTGTTTCTGCATCCTGGCCTACTTGTGTTGATTATAGCACTTAAAATCATGTTGATTCTTAAACGAGAAGGAGAAATATATATACATGGGGTAATAGCAAGTAAATTATTTGAAGACCAATGAGCTTCAAATTTAATATCAGAACCTATGAACCATGAGCCTGTTTTATCTTGGCAGTTACATGTGTTTACATACTATTCTTCTTTGATTTTTGATACACATATAAGTGCCTTTTACTGAATTCAGCATGTATGCATTTATGTACTATATGTCAAATGCATTAATTGTCTTCAGTGATTATTTAATGTTATCAAGGTGAGTGATCAGTATTCATGAAAATGTACCTGACATTATATTACTATGAGAAACTCAAGTGTTAGAACTGGAGCACCACTCATTGACTAGACAGGAATATAGAATAGCAACCTTGGAGTCTTATCTGAAAAATAAAAAGAAGAAGCAGTGTTCTTCAGGATAAGACTACACAGGCAGTGTTGGTAGATCAGAAATGCCTTCCAAGATAAGGCAGAAATGCTACTGGGCTTTATATTAACGTATGACAAAGTTTACCATAGGTAATGTTTTAACTTTTCAAGAATAAGAACTAAATTACCAATTCCCTCTTTCTTAACCTATTCAGTTTTACTCAAACAGAGCTAATATTTACAAGTGTATTTCCTGCAAACTGTACCCCAGTGACTCCAGATCTCCTCGCCTATCTGCTTTGTCTAAAAATTAACTGATTTTGCTGTCAATTAAAAGTGGGAGGTACTGGGTGTTCATAGTCAAATTATTTTCCTTTCTAAACAGTGCTATCAGCTGTCGACAGAACATGCAGTAGAAGTAATTGAGTTGTGTAATTTTATGTGTTTATTCCAACATTATGATATCACTCTCAAACATAATTTTGGGTTAACATACTGTAGTCTCATTTTTTCAATAATATTACCTTAAATCTCAGGTAGATTAAAGACTACATCCCCTGTTATGAAATTCACTGGTATCCATCTCTGCTTATAAAGTTTGGGTATGGCATTACTTGAATTTCAAAATTCACAAAACTCCTCATTACAGTGTATACTTCTGAAAAGTATGTTACCTTCATGCTAAAATTAAATCCTACATTAAAATGGTACAATGTCAATAGATAAAAAAAACTATTTAGGCTATTCCTTACTTTGCACCAATTACAAAAGGTGTAAGTATGAACATTTTCTCTATCTCACATGGAAAAGGAAGATTCAACAAATAATAGATTATTAAACACATATACATTCAGACAAATTGTTATACTAATTATCTATTCTTTGAAGTAAGTCCTCCTTCCCAGATAAAACCCAAACTGAATTAAAAATTAGTATGAAATTAGCGTTACTGGATGGCCATGTTTTGTTTTTATCTTAAACAATAACTACAACTTGACATGTTTAATCAAATTTTTTGTTGGGCCTACAGACTTTGAAAGGATGGACTTCAAGATTCATTCTTATGACACAGAAACATTCAAACAGTTAAATTAGGATAAACTATAGCCTCAAATGTGAACAAATACCTATTCATACCTTACATCTTCTTCTTCTGGCTTTTCCTGGTTAGGGGTTGCCACAGTGGATCATCTGTCCACACATGATTGGCAGTGGAGTTTTATGGTGTTGAGTTGCCAGCCCAGCACCTGACCTTCCACGGAAGGCACACACACACTCAGGGCCAATTTAGAGTGTCCAATCCACCTACTGCATGTCTTTGTGATGTGGGAAGAAACCAGAGCACCTGGAGGAGACCCATGAGACCACAGGGAGGAGATGCAGATTCTGCACAGAAGGCACCCCAGCATCGAACCGGAGAACCTCTTGCTCTGAGGTGGCAATGCTAACCGCTGCACCACCATGGCCGCCCTTCTTCTTACTCTCCTTTATTCACACACATCCTTACTTCTATCAGTTTCTCTTCCCTGGAATTCTGTCTAAATATACCAGGAGCCTGCATTTCTGTCCCTTTGTATTGCAATTCATGTTCATAATGTACCAACTTACCTTTTATTTCTCTATTAACTGGCAAAGATTTCCCTAACTATTAAATTATTGTCATATAACTTGTATCTATTCTTAACTAATATTTTCATATTATGTCTAATTTGCTGTTGTGGGTTTTTGTATTATTTTTAAAGACTGTAAAACTATTCTTAGAATGTTTTGTAATACTTTGCGACTTTTCTCACTGGGCCTCCACTGAAAATGGGCTCCTACCTAGTTGGACCTTCCTTGTAATCAAATGTCAATATATAAATAAATAAATAGATAGCTAGATAAACAATATTTCTAGAGTGGGTCTGAAGTGCCCTACCACAACCAGTCTCCAGTGTCATCCCTCAGTTTCCCTGTGTATCATTTATCTTTTCAGCAATGCCATTACTTCACATCTGTCATTTAAACAAGGGAACTTTCTTCTGTATCCCAAATATGCCACTATAGACATTATTTCTCACATAATCCATAGCACTATTCAAAGCTGTCATTCCACTGTCTGATGTACTAGATTCAGTCTTTCCATGCTAGGTGCATTATCTCAGAATAAATGACCAGATATTATTCTTTGATTAGAGATCCCACAACTGTGCTGTAGTTCTCTCAATAACCTTAATTCTATTCCTTTTGAATACTCTGTCTCAATCTCATTTTGTTACTGTAGTCTGCTTAGTATAGGAAAATTTCTCCTACCATCACAACAAAATGTGTGTCACTTCCTTACCAAAAATCTACCAAGATGCAGTCTGGTAGACACATATGGGTGCAAGTAGAAACAATGGGATAGAGAGAGCATTCTGTGATAGTGCAGTGGTACTAGTGAAGTATTCTGTCACAGTTCATTGGTAATAGTGGAGCATTCTCTCACAGTTCAGTGGTACTAGTGTAATATTCTGACACAGTTCAGTGGTCTTAGTGGAGCATTCTGTCACAGTTCAGTGGTACTAGTGGAGTATTTTGTCACAGTTCAGTGGCACTATTGGAGTATTCTGCCACAGCTCAGTGGTACTAGTAAAAACAGTGGGAAGATAAAGAGTTGTAGCTTTGCTGGAAGACGTTCTGCAAAGAATCAGAAAGTTTAGAAATGTGGATAGCATGGAAAAGTTGTGGTTTAGTATTTGTTTTCTTATTTCAGGTGAATTACTGTATATTTATTTTGTATTTTGCAGTGGCTTTGATAATTTGGCTTGGAGTACAAGGGTGCTCTATGATGAATTTGTGTAGAAAGATTTTTAGATACTCAACTGTTAAACGTGCAAGGTCATTGTTGATGTGGATTATTAACAGGAGCCTTCATTTCATGTACTCCCCTGACCCTTTTAATTAACTCTGAAGTCACCAAATCACAGAATCAGTTATTTATTTTAGCCAGTACCTTCTGTTCATTAGGGTTGACTAAACAGGATTCAGTTAGTTCATCCGGCAGGCAAACAGAATCCTACATGATGAGTTATGATAATGGTAATCTTTAGATTGCTTGCATTTATTTAGTTGATTGTGCTATTGCCATCTTAGTGGTCTGTATAGGATCTGCAGATCAGTGAACATTCACTGACTCATTGAAAGCCAGTCCAGTGGCCATAACAATGGGATGAGTTTACTGCACAGACCCAAACAAAGGCCCAGTACACATCTGTTTAATGACAAAGGTGAACAAAAAGGGGAGACTGGTGAGCAGATTCATGAAAGAATTATTGCAACTTAAAGGATGATCTCCCTAAGGAATTCTGCAAGCTGAATTGCCTAAAACAAGGAGTGTGTGTGTGTGTGTGTGTGTGTGTGTGTGTGTGTGTGTGTGTGTGTGTGTGTGTGTGTGTGTGTGTGTGTGTGTGTGTGTGTGTTTGTGTGCATCTTTTACCAGACAAACCAATCAGGGAATAACAAGAAGTCTTCATCTTCTAAGACTGTTGCTGACGCAACATCCTGGTGACTGTTTTTTGATTTGTTAGGTACTATAATACATTGTTCTAATGTAGAATCTTAACCTGATTTTGAATCAAAAGTTCAGTTGTATGTACTTTGTAATAATGTGCTTTTCTGTGATTAAAATATCATTTCAGAGACTGTAGTCCTTGTGGTATTTAACAGTTTTCTCCATTTTAAGTTATAACATTAATGTGTGATGTTTCTTTTAGTTGTTTTGCTACCTAAATGTACAGCCCCTAGACTTCATGTTTCTTTTTGTTGTTTTGTTACCTAAATGTACAGCCCATAGATTTCATGTTTCTTTCTGTTTTCTTACCTAAACATACAGCCCCTAGACTGTCTTTTCTGTTTTCTAGACCTTCTTTTGGTACTTCAGTCTTCATGGAATCAGTGCAATCATGGAGGTCAGACATGACAGCGAAAACCTGGTAACATGAAAAATTACACTGGTGAGAAGAGAGTGCATCTATTGTTTCAGAGTCTTCAGGCAAAATATTCTGCCAGTTTCCTTAGTAATCAGTCCAACTTGAGGTAAAAGTATTATGTTTTTCAGTTTAAATTCAGTAATGTTAAGTCAGATGAATAGAAGAAAAGAGGAAGACTGTTGGAAAAAGACTTACTAACCTAAGTCAAATAAATGCTTACTGATGCAAAGCAGGTCATTTCCTGTACTGAGGAAATATAAGAATGCGCGACAGGCACTGCAGGCACATGACAAATTAAGCTGTCACGTCTCTACCTATATCATGCCCAGGTGCATAAACTGTAACAAGATACTGCTACATTGTTTCCGTGTTCTGGCAGTACAGAACACACACACACACACACACACACACACACACACACACACACACACACACACACACACATGCACACACGCCTTACACGCATATATATATATATATATATATATATATATATATATATATATATATATATATATATATATACACACACACACACACACAGGTGCAATTTGCATCAGATCCAGCAAAATCCCATATGGCACTACCACATATTAATAAAAACAAGTATTTAGATAAAAATATTTATGCAACAGATAACTTTCATATCTTTTGATAAGGAAAATGAACAATATTCATTAGGTCCCAAAGCAACTTAAATGATGCCAAAGGTGCAGGTGTTATGGTGTATTTGTTAATGTATATGCCGACTATGTGTTAAAAACCATGATACTGAATTTACCTAGAGAAAAGGTGAGTGATGCTTATGATACTCTGGCTGCCGAATCAGATAAGAATTAAGGTGTAAAAATACAATTCACAAACTATTTTCAGTTTCAAAAGTGTACTTAATTTGAAGCATTCAGTTTCTGAAAAGTCATATCATAACATGTAGAAAAATAAAATGAGCCATTCTGAACTAATAAAGCTGGTTAAAAAGTGTGGATTTATTAAAACAGATAATTCATACTCATTCTAACAGAAGCATTGAGAAGCACTCAGAAGATCAGCCTTCTTTCAAAGGTATACAAGAATATGCAGGAACATCAGAAATGATATTGGGGATATTTTAATTTATTTCTTCACTTTTCCTTTACCTCCCATGTCTGTACTGCTTTATGTATCTCAATGTTTTAATGTCTGATGTATATTAACAAATGGTATGCAAACCATAGTGTGACTAACTTGCATATGCTTCCACAAGCAGGGACATACTTAGCCATCCATTGGAGATATATATACATAGGTTCATAGGTTCATAGGCTGGTACTAGGCTATCAGCCCTAGGGCCCATACAAGCCTAGCCATAACAATTCCCCTGGCTATTTCTTTCCACACTATTTACTTCCCTGGACCCATGTCTAGCAGGGAAACTGACGTGATCCCTGGGGTGAATTTCCTTTCTCCAGTCCAATCATCAAGGTTCCTTTTGAAGAGGGCCAAAGAGGCAATCTGCTTGACATGTATGGGCAATCTATTCCAGAGTCTGGAGAGTCTCTGGGTCAGGAACCTATCCCTCCAGCATGTTTTGTTCATTGTGATGACATGGTTTAGATCCCTGGAGCATGTGGCTCTGAGGGATTGGGATCTCTTTAAGTGTAGCTTGTCCAACAGCTATGAGTTTGACATGGCCTTGTATGTTAAGCAGAGATCGTCTCTGAGTAGACAATATGCGACAGAGTATAGCTGGAGTTTTTTAAGGTGGTCAGCATAGGGCATCAGCTTTAGGCCTGTGATTTTTTTAGTGAGTTATTTCTGCGGCCTTTCCAGTTTTTGCAGATGTCTTGAGAGGTACATACCAAACTGGGCGTTGCATTCTATAATGGGTCTAATGAGGGATGAGTACAGTGGGACAATGACCTCCTTTTTTTCTGGATAAAAAGCCTTTAGTGATGAGGTGTGCCACATAGAAGGATTTCCTGACTGTTGTGGCGATGTGGTTATCGAAGGTGAGACCACTGTCCACCTGTGTCCCTAAGTCTCTTATCACACTTTTGGTGTTTAGTGTACTGCCACCTATATGGTAATTCACGGATACATGTTTTTTCCCAAAGGGGATAACTATACATTTCTTGGCATTAAGCTTGAGCCCATGGCTCTGGCACCAAGCATCTGTTTCTGTAAGGCCCTTTTGTAGAGTATCCACATCATTTGGGGACTCAATAATTGCTCCCAGTTTGCAGTCATCTGCGAACTTTGTTAGCCAGAGTCCCTTAATGTTGGCCTGTACTTCAGAGAAGTAGATGCCAAACAAGAGTGGTCCCAGGACTGAACCCTGAGGTACTCCACTTGTCACTTTTCTGGAGCTGGATTTGGAGTCGGCTACTTTTACAGTGTGGGTTGTATCAGAAAGCCAGTTAGCAACCCATTGGGTGATGTAGGGATTAATGCCCAGCTTAGTAAGTTTATGATGGTGTCAAAGGCCTTGGCAAGGACTAGATAGGCTGTGTGGACCACCTTACCCTTGTCCATGGCTCTGGAGACTGATTTGAAGAAGTCAGTCAGGTTCAGGAGACAAGATCGGCCCTTCACAAACCCAAACTGGGTGGGGTCCAGTGTTTGAAGGTTGTCAATGTCTTTGTTTATAGGTTCCATGATAATATGCTCCATGGCCTTGCAGATAAGGCTTGTCAGACGGATGGGACGGTAGTTTCCGAGATCCAAGGTGGATCCCCCCCAACTGTAACTCTGCACCACTCAGTGGGCATGAAACATATTTATCTATAGCTATATATATATATATATATATATATATATATATATATATATAAAACATACCAACTTCCACAAGAAGAATGCAACAACACTATATATATATATATATATATATATATATATATATATATATATGTGTGTGTGTGTGTGTGTGTGTGTGTATATCTGTGTGTATAATGCAGTGTTGCATTGTTGTGCTTCCCAGTCTTTATCAGGGGAAGAACTAGTTGTGAACAGTTCTGCAACCTTCCTTCAAAGAGAACCGACATCTGTACATGCATTCCTTATTCCCGTGGCCGTCTACCACAAGGGTCCATTACACTAATTATCACCAAGTCTGTATGAAACTAGAGAGTATTCTGCACCTATGTCAGGAGAATGACCAATCAAGACCTTTTAATAGCAACTCTGTACACAACTTACATATTTCATCATCATCTATAACAACTGGTCATTTCTCCACCATTGTAATATCCTTAAATTGCTTAAATATCATGTTTTTGTCACTCATGGATAATTTTCTTTCCATTCAACAAAAGGTTGATTAGCCTTTTATCCAGTTTTTCTTTCTGCTGGCTTTTTCTTTAAGCTTTTATACCTACCGCTGTGCACTACTGCTCATCTTTGGAAGGATGAAGCTCCTCTGAATCCCACTGTATGATGCCTGTCCCAGAGAGAGCTTGGTGCTCCATCATGGTTTAATTTGCTGAGCTTCTTCCTTTCTTCCTAACTATCTTTTGTACACCAATAACTCATACCTTCTTCACTCCAAGGCCTTCTATCCATGCTAGGAAAGGGCTGGGGGACTACTGTATTTATTTTTTCATTCATTATTTCTTGTTTTAGTCATGTATTTAAGATAAGTGAGTTGGAACATAAAGTCACTTTTTTAGCCATGACAATTTACAAACGTAATATATATATATATATATATATATATATATATATATATATATATATATATATGGGTCTACTTCAAATGAGCGAACAGTCATTTGAACAAAACCCATGTAACCGAGACTACTTACTCGAAAGTCTACAATACCGAAACTTGAAAAGAACGAAGCACAGAACATTGAAAAACCAGTTACTGACATGCAGTCAGTTGTAGGAGTAGCAAAATAGTTGCATATATGCTCCTTTCCACAAGATCTTGGAGTTGCTATATTTAATCTGCGGGGCTGTGGGCAAAAATGATGTAAGTAGTGAATTATGTTCTTTTACTTAAGTGTAGTTTTTTTGTAGTGTTTCTTTAAAGTAGTGTGGACTTATGGGAAGGGTTAGTGTGCACATGTTAATTATTTTTTGGAATACAAAATGAGTGTAAAAATACAGTAGTGTAAACCACTGCTTTGCTAAGTGTTAAAGCCACCCCAGGTATTAATCTTGCTGACAGAGGCATCAGCAGAGGGTAGTTAAAGTATAACCTGTACATCCATAGGTTAATAGTTCCATTTTGCCATGTTAGATATGTGTAGCTTGAATTTTTGTGGTAAATATTTCAGTGTTTGGTATGCATATATGTTTATATTGGCTTTTAATGAATTTTAGGTTTTTGAGGAAATGACAAGACATGTCTTTCATGCTGCATTCACAAGCACCTATGAATGTAGAAAGAAAAAAAGGGCAGCAGATGAGGAGTGAAATGTTCATGTGTAGGATTTATACGTTTAGTGTTCTGGTATTGGAGGCAGAGCCCTGAGTTTAGATGTTTGAAAATAGAAGTACTGGTGTGTAGTTCAGTTCATCTTGTCTTGTGAAGAATATGACAGTGACACTGTCTCTCGCTCTCTCTCTCTCATTCTTTTTCTCTCCCTCTCTCAATCTCTCTCTCTCTTTCTTTCTCTCTTTTTCTCTGTCTTTCTCTCTCTCTCTCTCAGGTCTATAGTGGATAGTTAAGGAGTTCCTCAGTATAAAAGACAAACACATATCCCAGTGCATTGTTTAGCAACCCCTTGTCTAGAGTTCATTTATTGTACATTTTGTGTAGTCAATCCACATTATTCAGGATTTCTGTTGAGAAAGTTAGAAATGGGCCCAGTAATAATATTAAGTATTATAGCTTTCTGTCAAACTGAAATATCCTACCCCTAGAAGCAACAGCACATCAGTTAGAAGATATTACTTGGTGCCTTTCTAGAGCCAAAGATGAAGTCTTAAGATTTTTGCAGTGCATACTTGAGTTAGATTGATTTAATTACCTAAAAATTTTCTCTAGATCAAGAACCTGTTATTTATTCCCTGATTAGAGAATGTGAACCATATGAGATCCTGTTCTTCCATGTGCATGAACATCTTAATGCTAATTAGATTGAAAGAGAATAACTAGCGGATGTGAGGAGCAGGGGTCCCATAAACTGCCTGTCTGAAATTCCACTCAATAGGGCTACAGGGTGTGATAGGGGCTTCCTGCTGTACTCTAAAAAATCTTGTGTATGCTAGCATGCAGCTGTACAAGTCAGTCATCAAAGTTGTAGTACAGCCATAAGTTACTGCTGCAACACAGAGTTAGAGGCCTTTTTCTGGTCTGTGAAGACTGACCCAGTTACTGCACTTCATTCATATGCCACTCTCTCTCTCTCTCTTTTTCAGCTTTTCCTGGTTAGGGGTCACCACAGCAGATCACCTTGTCCGCTCATGATTGGCAGTGGAGTTTTTACGGTGTCAAGTTGCCAGCCCAGCACCCAACCTTCCACAGAAGGCACACACACACACACTCACACCTAGGGCCAATTTTAGTATGTCCAGTCCACTTGCAGCATGTCTACAAAGATGAAAGCACTTGATCTTTTTGGGGTGTAATAAATCAGTTATTTAACCTGCACTGTTCACCTTTATTTAAGCATTGTTTGTGGTGTGGTCTCTATAAAAGTCAACATGGATGTCAGAAGAAATAGAAGGATAGCAATTCTTCATTCCTAGTTATTAAATTGCTATCCTTCTGTTTCTTCTGACATCCATGTTGACTTTCATAGAGACCTCACCACAAACAACGGTCAAATAAAGGTGAACAGTGCAGGTTAAATAACTGATTTATTACACCCCAAACAAGATTAAGTGCTTTCATCTTAGTAGTATCCAGACTTCATAAGAATCTAAAAAACACCATCCACAAAGCCCTTTTTAAAGGCATGATTACAATCACATGTCCAGCATAAAATCAAATTTTTTGAAGAAACAATATAAACACATAAAAAATAATGAGCAATAAAAAACACTTGCATTGCTCATTTTTATACCACCTTAACTGACCCAACCCAACACATGATACATGCCACATTAGGGGACCAATAAAATCACTCAACACAAATTCTGTTAACAATGTTACACTACCAAAGCCTTAAGTTATTTACACTCATTATCAAAGAGATGAGAGGAAAGGGCGCTGGTTCCTGGTACCGGCAGAGGGCACAGGGCACTGGTTAAACCATGTACTCTTCTATATTTGAGGTAGACATAGCTCTTATGTGCATTACAAAACACAAAAGAAAGAGTCTGGACAATGGACATATCACCATTTGCTCATTGTCTCCAGACTTAGGCAAGGCTTTTGGTTCATTTGACTATTCTCTACTTGTGCAGAAGCTGTAATTCATTCATATTTGTCTGTGTCACCATGAATGAAGAAGTGCTTATCATCTTATTTAGATTATTTGTAACTACTACAGTTACTGCACCTGTATCCATTGGGTTAGGCTATCTGTTGCCCATTCTTTTTACTAGTCATGTAAAGACTACATTAGTCCACTGGGTAAAGCTATTGGATTTAAATTTGACACTTGCTAGTTGTTTCTTTATTGATTCTTTATATTTATGTTGCTTTTACATTTGATTTGCATTTGTGAATACTGTAGTAGTCGCATTGCATATTCTTTTATCCTTAAGTCATATACCATGGATCCACCTTTTTCTAATCCAGTCAGTTATCCCCCTCTATCTTATGCCAACAGTAAAATGTTAATCTATCCTCATTTGTTATTCACCTTCATCTGTACAAGCCACTATGGAATCTCAATCAACTGTTTCTCTTTCTGTAACCAGCCTCATATACTAGGTATTTTGAGACACTTTAGTAATAGCTGCTTCTTGCTCACGTAAGACTCTTTATTGCTACCTGAGAATGATTCTGTACATGGGAGTTGTAGGTATTTACTTAACTTGGAGGCTACCTTCTCACCTCAAAAAACATTTGGTATATACAAAACACGTAGATATAGAACATACAGCACATCCTCAAAATCAAATGACTCTGAGTTTAAGAGAACATAGTTTAAGCCTCCCCAATTAAAGACTAAGAAATTTCAGATGTTAGTTCACATGGCAATACACCTACTTTTACCTTTCAAACCCATAGCTGGTATGCATACCTCTAAGAATCACAAGGATGTAGACTCCAAGTCCTTATGGCACACTGGTTGTATCTAATCATGGTAATGTTTTAATACTAGGTTACTCAGTTGTTAGGATTAGAGACTCCAAAATAACCAGGCTGGATAGGGATAGGTCAACAGCCTGGCTTTCCAAGATGGCTGCACACTGATCAATAGCTAAAATTCAATAGCTAAAATTCAGTTACTGGCTAGTAAGTACACTACCTGGATTCCAGCAAAGAAGAAACTTAGAGAGCCTGAAAGAAAATCAACCAGAAAAGGTGAGGAGAAAATATTAACTGGGAAGAATCCTGCAACTGTTCAGCAAAAAAGCAGTTTAAGCTCCAAATTTGGTACAAGAGATGGCTTCCAGTAATTTAGAGGAAAAAGTAAGTCACATGTGCTCTGAGTTGATTAAAATAAATGAACCACGGAAGAAGTATCTTAACTCAGATAACAAAAGGCTGAAAAAATGGAAGGAGCACTAAACAGCTATTCAGATGAGATGATAAAAATGCAAATGAAGAAAAGGCTGTCTGAGTATGAGACTGCTCAAGAAGAACGGTTTCAAAAAATGGTAGAGTGAGAAGACAGAGCACATAAAAAAAAAAAAAAAAAAAAACATGAGATTTTCTGCTGTACCAGAGTATCTGGAAGGAAAATACTATATTAATCTTATGAAAGCACAAATAAATATCTGGAAAAGCATAAAATGGAGCAGAATAAAATGATGGCCAGCAGTTATAAAAGTAAAACTTCTTTAATGGAATCCAAACGTAAATGCTTTCACAGTAACACAGACAGCTGCTTTAGATGATGTTATTAATCAAAAACCTTCATCCCTTAAATACAGTGCTTAAGATTCAAATGCACTACCTTCCTGATTGCTTGTTACACATTTAAAGAATCAAAATCATTGCTACTGCAAAAACAGCTAACGATAACACATTTACTAGTTACATTCAAGACTGTATAATAAAATATGTAATTATAACCATGTTACCTATTTGGTATATGTGGCTATACAATCTGCAAATTGCATATAAACAACCTATAAAAAATAAAAATATTTTTTTTTGTAAAAAAAACATGTATTACCCTGCTACCCCACCAGTATACACACATAGGGCCAGATTCAGGAAGCCTCCGTGTAAGAGTTATAACTCTTACACGGAGGCTGCAGTTAAACGGTGTGATGTCAGCATGTCATGCATATGCATGAGGTGCATGAGGCATGCTGAATCACACTGTAACTCTTACACGGTCCGTGTAAGAGAGTAGGGGGCGTGTCCGTAGGCTAAGCCTTGCATGCGGACATGCCCCTGGCAGTGTAGAATGGCTGAAAGTAAACAGCCATGAGAGAGGCCATGGAAATGTAAATAAACACACTACACAACACATTCCCCCACAGACCATCAGTGTACAAAGTGAACAGAGGCTATAAAATGAAAATAAAAACTGCTTTATTTTTTTTAACCCCCGTAAATGTGTGCTACTGTGTGCGCTCGTGTGCGCGGGTGTGCTACTAGCGCAATTGCAGTTAGCAGGCAGAGGAGAAGGATATGAGAACTAAATATGCAAAGTAAGCCAAGAAGAAATAGCTTAGTGGTAGAGTTGCTGGCTTAAGAGTAGGCAGGCAGAGTTCGAGCCCAAACAACAACCTTTTTTTTTTTTTTGTAAATAAGCAGTAAAAAGGCCCCTGACAGTATTGTACAAATGTAAAAGTATACCCTTTTGTAAAATGGAATGAAATGGAGCATATATTCTGAAGTAACACAATAATAAAAATATTTAGAAATGTACTGATAGCTAAGTTGCAGTGAGACAGAGTGCTTGTAGCTGAGTAGTGTTTAAAAAGCTGCAAATTGCTTGCCCGTAGCTAAGCACTGGTTTAACAGGCTCAAACTGTGTGCAACTAGCTGTGCTTAGCTTAACATGTGTGTCACCAGCCAATTAAGGTTTATCCCAGCGCACACCGTTTGTGCGCCGCTCTCACAAGCTAACTGCCAGTGCGCATGCGTTAGCTCCGCGCAAATGAGCGCAGACCTGGTTTTAAGTGCTTAAAAGTGCTTTTGGCATGTTTGATTGACAGGTCCTCAATTCATGTCTAGAAAATTAAAAATCAGTGGTCAGATTCGAACCCAGGATACCATGCACTAGAGTCAAGGTACTAAACCACTAAGCCATGACAACAGTACTTAGAAATGCAGAAATAGCATACATATAGGATATAATCCAGAATGGAGCATGATAAAGCAGTTTCTGTGAAGTAGATACAATTCCAAAATGGCCAATCATAGAAATGTTTGGGAAATTCGGCATATATAAGCCCCATATGCGGGAATACACAGCAGAACCGATTGTAGAACAGACCTGCAGGCAGAATGAGTGGAGTAGGGGAGGGACGTTGCTTTCGAGCACACCGGTGGGGCATTGAGGAGTCCAGATACATGGTCTGGCTCCTAGTTCACCATCATGAGGCCCAACTCATGCAGGGCCAGGTCTCATGGGGAGTGTACAGGGCGGAGGCATGGGACCAGTTGGCTCATGATCTGACCAGTGCTACTGGCATTCCACGCACTGGTGAGCAGGTCCGTCACCACCATGCGGACCTGAAGCGTAAGCAAGACCAGTTAACCCAATGGATCCAGGAGGCCCGGATACGCCCACCCACTACTGAGTAAGTTACATTTTACTTATGTATGTCAGGAATTAAACTAGCTGATACTATGGAGATGTGTATTCCAATATTACTTGTTTTGTACTACAGCTGCAGGTGTCCGCTCTGCGAACCGCGAGATGCATGACCGCAGGCTGGCTGCCACCGTGCAGGTTAGTAACCCCACCTAGTACTTGTAAATAAATATTATAGTGTAGCATGTATCAGAACACTGCAGTGTATTGATTAAAAGTAATATAATGTGCAAGCAAGAATTGAAAGTCTGCAGGTATGGCTGCAACAGGTTCATCAGTATGCAAGTGTAACTGGAAATATAATTGATAGAAATAAATAGTGCTGTAATACAGATGTCCCACCATTAATTAAATATAGTATAACCTGCAGTAGTCTCAAGAGTACAGCTTCAGAACCTGAGGTAGTCACATGTGAGATTTATCCCCTGTTGAAATGCTGAATCATGACAGAAGTGAGGCTGCTGGAAAGTGTTTGAATCACCACAGGTCTAATATGTGAACAAAGCCTAGAAGTACCAACCTGAACTGTGAAGTTACAGGATGTGTGAGAGTGACAGAAAGGGTCATGCATGAATAAATAAAGTAGTAATAACTCCTGAATATATAAGCCTCAGTGTGTTTCTACAGAACTAAATGCATGTAGGAAGTACAAATTAACATCCCAAACTGATATCAGTGTGTCTGAATCTGGAATGTCTAGGCCAAAATCTGTATATGGTGATGACAGTAAACAATTTGCAGATAGAATGAATGATTATCTGACAGACTAAACAGCCATAGTTGTCCCCTGTCCTGTCATGAAAGTGTAGCAGGATGATGTGTCTGATCAAATTCAAAATAAGTAGGATAGTGATGTATTTGTAACAGGTCAAGCATGACAGCCAAATAAAATTCATTTTAAAAAATCAGACTCAAGTTAATTGTGTACCTATTACAAATGTATATCAATGTGTAACTTCTGAATGTGTCATCATTTCCTCTCTCCACCCCACCCTATAATTGCAAATTAAAACACTGACTAAATATTGGTATGTGAACATTAAATTAACCATGGACATTTGTCCTGTTCACAAATATATGCATGTCTGTTTGTGCATGTACCCTGTTCATACCTGCAAACCTGATGGCCTGTTGCCATTAATCAACCCTGCATGTTGTTTGATTGTGTATTTCTGTTCAAATAATGCATGTGATATTGATATGCCCGTTGTTCAATGGTGTTAATATCTGGGTGTTTGTTTAATGGGAATACCAATGCATGCTGTTACAACTAATTGGAATGGAATAATATGCCACTAACCCAAACTAACATAACATACCCACAAACCTAGAATGCTTGGGAAGGCAGGTCCCAGCGGACCCACCTCTCCCACCTCAGCTGGCGACTGCACCTGGCACTAGTGCCCAGGCTGGACCCTCCTCCGGTGGCCCTGTGCCACCTTCGGGTGGAAGCGCTGCAGGGGATGGGGCCCGTCCCCCCTCTGCAAGCATGGCCGGAGGAGTACATCCACTCACCCTCCAAGGTGTCCGGTCTGTGGTGCGAAGGGAGATCCAAGACTCTGTTCTTGGGCCCCTACGCCAGCTTGAGGTTCGGGTGGCACAGCTTACGGCCACAGCCGTTGTCCTGCCTGCACAGCCCCCAGCACAGCCCCATCCTGGGCTGTGAAGGAACAGTGGCAACTGCCTATGGGTGGGGATATCAGTTCCACTGTTGCCATCTGTGGGCTCATGCGCCTTGGATATCCCAACCTCCGTCCCCGTCAATTGTGTAACCCCCCAACTTGTGTCATACACCGCCCCTGTATGCGTCTTGTCTGTCTTGTCTGTTAACCTACCCAGCCTACCTCCCCAGCTATACCGACTTCCTTCACCTGACATACCACTCTCACCTGAAAAAAAAAAAAAAAAGGGCACTCTGTACCCACAAAAAAATTACGCCCCATACATAGCTGTCCATGTCGCACACATGTCCGCTGGACATTGAAACTGTTAATTACAATTGGCTTTACAACAAATATTAATGTTCTCTTGACACCTCTCTCAGGGGTGGAAGGTTTCAAATGTCCCACCAAAATACATAGAAATACACAGCTGTTGCTGCTAAAGACATGGGCATCTATGGGCCTTACCCACATCCTTCCTGCAAATCCCACACTTGTTTCCCTACTGTCTTACCCTCTTTGTGACCCCTTTTTCACCACTTTCCTGTCACCCCTTTTTCTTTTCTTTCAAAGAAAATAGCGCGGGTGTGTCTTGTGCGGAGCTAAACGCCAGCGCATTAGTGAGCTCCGCGCAAACGAGTGCAGACCTGGTTTTAAGTGCTTAAAAGTGCCTTTATGGCACTTTGATTGACAGGTCCTGTACTCATTTTGAAAACCTGGAAAGAAAAATAAATTCCCACTGCCAGTCTCGAACCCAGGACCTTGGTAACATTCGTCTGTATGACCTACCACTAAGCCATGACTGCCATACAAGAACATAGTGCTAAAATAAATATAACATGTAATAGTAGGAATCAATATAAAGGCAATATAGGAGGTGTACTACCCAAAGCATTTCAGGTAGAGTTTTAATGGCCGAATTACTGGATTCCCACACTAGTTCAGTGTTAACAGAAACAGCCCTGCTAATTGTTCGCTTGTATATAATAATGTAAGGTAATGTACACATAAGAAGGTATGTATATGTACACATACATATATATAAATATATAGTAATACATATGAAATATAGTCGTAGGTGTCAGTATCCATACACACTCACTACAGGAGACAGTGAAGATAAATGCAGCAGCCAGAATCTGCAACACAGCCTGACCCCTCTGAGACCCACTAACCCTTTTAACTGCTTAAAGGTGGCTTCAGCACTTTGATTGACAGGTCCTGTACTCATTTCAAAGGTTTGGAAAGAAAAATAAATTCCTACTGCCAGTCTCAAACCCAAGACCTTGGTAACGTTAGTCTGTATGGCCTACCACTAAGCCATGACTGCCATATGAGAACATTGTGCTAAAATAAATATAACATGTAATAGTAGGGATCAATATAAAGGCAATACAGGAGGTGTACTACCCAAAGCATTTCAGGTAGAGTTTTAATGTCTGAATTACTGGATTCCCACACTAGTTCAGTGTTAACAGAAACAGCCCTGCTAATTGTCAGCTTGTACATAATAATGTAAGGTAATGTACATATATGAAGGTATGTATATGTACACATACATACATATAAATATACATTAATACATATGAAATATAGTTGTAGGTGTCAGTATCCATACACATTCACTACAGGAAACAGTGAAGATAAATGCAGCAGCCAGAATCTGCAACACAGCCTGACTCCTGTGAGACCTACTAACCCCTTTACTGCTGGAAGGTGCCTCCAGCACTTTGATTGATAGACCCTGTACTCAATTTGAAAGCAAAATACAAGCATACTAGTAGGCCCTACCACAAGACCATTGTAACACTAGTCTGTATGACCTACCAGCAAGACATGACTCTCATACAGGAATATAGTGCTAAATAAGTGGAACATGTAATAGTAGGAATGAAGATAAAGGCAATATAGTATGTGTACTACCCAAAGCATGTCAGACAGACTTTCACTGTCCCAATTACTGGATCCCCATACTAGTGTGTGTTAACAGAAACAGCCCTGCAAATTGTTAGCTTGTACCCAATATTGTCAGCTAATGTACATATATGAAAGTATGTATATGTACACATATGTATATATAGCAATGCATAATAAATATAGTTGTAGGTGTCAGTATGCATACACACTCACTACAGGGAACAGGTGGGAGAAATGCAGCAACCTGAATTCACAACACAGCATGAAGTATGAGAGA
The DNA here is from genome assembly GCF_019279795.1 of Protopterus annectens. Classification (NCBI taxonomy): domain Eukaryota; kingdom Metazoa; phylum Chordata; order Ceratodontiformes; family Protopteridae; genus Protopterus; species Protopterus annectens. The sequence continues at coordinate 1,785,948,145 of NC_056741.1, read as the reverse complement.
TGTACTAACCTTCACACTCACAGAACATTTTCCAACAGCATACCAGCATGGTCCACGCCCTTACAATCTGAAAGGGCAACGCCTATCTCACATACCTTTTTATAGCACTGTCCTGAAATCACAGTGAGACATGCAATCAGTACACAACTGGCTGTATGCAATTAGCCAATGCTGCCTTACAATTGGTGCAGAGGCCATCACATGGGCCTATGCAGATACCTACAAAAGCATTCAGTACCCACACTCCACACATGCAATACAGTCATTGCACAAACCTAATGAGAAAGAGAGAGAGAGAGAGACAGAAATAAGAAAATATACAGACTGCCAGCAGCAGCAGCAGAAAACAGCAAGCAGCAAGCAGCACCACTGACACAGCAACAGCTGCCACAAACACAGGTAATGCAAAGTAGCAGGTTAATGCTGTGTTTTCTGTGACACCTCCAAATGTATCATAGTTCACTATCTATAGGTATGTCCATGAGATAGGGTGTGTGTACATAGTCCTGAAATATATACATATGTAATATTGCTGTACATGTTGCCCATACTTAAAACTTCCATAGCTTAGAACACAAGGCCAGTTGTGCATATGATGCAGTAGTTACCAAGGTCAGTAGAGGTTACTCCTCATTGGTGTGGGACCACTGTGTATGTATGGCACTGTTCAGGTACATATCCTGTAGTATGGCCAGGGATTAATATCAGTCTGTCATGTGGTGCTATGTCCTCCAGGGGTGAATGTAGCACACATCCAGGAATACCATTTCGTAACAGTGATGCTATGTGTTCTGCAATGTTGAGGGTGGCCCTCACCTGGACATGTGAGAGGATAGGGAGGTTACAGTCATCTGGGATAACTAATACCACATGTGTAGGAGAATGGGGGGGGGGTACCTGCACCTAAACTGTCTGCAACAATGTTGCCAATATCTGTGCATTTGGTGAATGTGAAGCATCTTAACACTGATGACCACAGATGTCTTGCCTTCATGTGAATCTGCCCTGTGCTGCAGTAACCTCCTGCTATTGTTATACAATGTGCCTGTATCTGTAGTCCACTGGACAGGATTAATAAGTGGTGTGCAGATGTTCTGGGTTAGATATGTGTGTGCACAGTACATGCAGTATGTGGGATGTCTGTGGTAAGCATATGCAAAGGGGCCGGCAGTGTGTGTTGTGGCTTCCACTGGCCCAATGGGCTGCATGGACAGCATCACAGTCATAACTAGTGAATAACTGTGTAATTACATGCATACATAGCAAGGTAGTGTACTGTGCTTGTGGTGTTGTTGGGATATGTATATCCAGGCTGAGTAATGTGTGTCCACATCACAGGGTTGGATGGCAACACACATCCAGTATGTAGGGATGAACACCCAGAGTGTGTCAGACGTGTCGCCTGTGCAGAAATATCTGGCCATTACCTGTGCATCCCCCACAACACACACACATGCAACATATGGCAGAAGTACTATAGCAGTACACACATGTTCATAGATTCATACTAGGCTATTTGCCCTAGGGCATTGATAAGCCTAGTAGAATGTATTTGTCTTTCGCCACCCAATTACAAGTTATGTTGCTATACCCTTGTCCAACGTTAGTATACTGTGCCTCTGTCTAACAGTGACATAGAAGTGATACCTGGGGTACAACTATGATCTCCATCCACTCATCCAGATTCCTATGGAAGAGAGTCAATGAGGGACTCTGCCTAACCTGTAGTGTGAGTTCATTACAGAGTGAAGGGAGCCTCTTGGTTAGGAATATGCCCCTCCAGCATGTCCATGTATGTTAGTGCTGAGGTTCAGGTCTCCTGAGCATGTGGCTGTATGGGACTCTGATTACCTGAGGTGCAGCATGTTCATTACTGCTGGGTAGGACATGGCTGTATATGGCACAGATTACCTCTGAACAGGCAGTATGCCACTGAGTCCAGCTGGATTTCCTTTACCTGGGCAGCATATGACATCTGTTTGAGCCATTGCATCCTCTTGATGAGGTACTGTTGTCCTGTACCAGTTGCTGTAGGTGTCTGGTTAGGTACATCCCAAAAGGTGCATTGTACGCAATTATAGGCCTGATGATGGATGAGTAAAGAGGCACAATGACCTACCCTGCCATACATGTGAATCCCTCATGATTAGCTGGGCTGTATAACATGTCTTTCAATCCACGGTGGCCATGTGGTTGACAAATGACAGACTGCTATCATGTTTCTTCCCCAGGTCCCCAACTACGTCTTCTGTACTCAATGGCCTAACACCTATGTTGTACTTGCCACCAATGTGGAGGCGTGGGAATCTGCATTGAATATTGATACTCCCCCTCCCTTGTTCAAGTGTTGGGGCCGACAAGAATGGTAACAGCTATAACTTGGTAGTGCTGGTGTGCTCCTGTGAAACCTGAAACAGGTTTATGTTACTGCACAGATATCGATGTCCATAATGCTAAGTAGGGTTTTCAGTGCGTGCATCCTGAGGTCTAGACTTCCGGTGTTGAGTAGCATCACTCTTACTTCCTCATCCTTTGTGGTACAAATGGATGTGGGTTTGCCTTATGAGCCTTGCCTAATACAGGCACTATGGGTGTAGCAAGAGGCTCTGCCAAATTCCAATAGGACAGGGGTGACAGGCGCAAGCTGTCCCTAGCAAAGCATACCACCCCAAGATGGCAGGCATTGGCACACCTGTGAATGACGCCAGTATGTCAGTCAATTGTTGGAAGGGATCATCGTGCCTTGATATTGTGGCATCGTTCTTGGTGAGGGTAGGATGCTACTCAAGGTCAGGGTCAAACTGTCTTGGGCTACGTGCTCAGAGAGCTCCGTACTGTCTCATGTCATGTAGTCCAGTGAGGTATGTGTCAGGTCATTCACACCAGCATGGACATTGACTGAGTCATACCTGTACTTGCCTTGGGGTTACTTGAGTGTTTGTGTTATGTGGCAGGTCGTAGTGCCCGACAGGCTGCACACCGTGACCCTCACCTCATTAAGCCTGGTGAACGTGATGTCAGTGTGCCTGATGATAGAGGCACCTAGTACAGGTGTATGAGGTGTGTTGTTTACTGTTAATGGCTGTGAGTGTTCAGCACATTGGCTTTGTGTGATATGTGTTGCACGTGTTTGTTTCCGTGGTAGTGGTTGCCTGAGTGTCTGCTTAGGAGGTCTCTGCTGCATAGGCAGACCTGTAGTCCGAGCCTACAAGTATGTTCATGTGTGATCATGTGTTAGTTCTGCTGTTGTGGTAGGTCTAGGTGAGACTGGAAGTGTATTGAGTGTGGTTTCCTTCGCCACCTGACTGGTTATGGCGGTATTGAGTAGACAGAGCCTAGCCTCCAGTTTGGTAAATGGTTGCATCACTCACATGAGTTTGAATTTGTTGTTAGGAGGAGGGGGTTGTCTGTGTACATGCAGCTGTTCTAACATTGTCTCTGGAGTACCACACTCACCAGCTGGACTGGGGACGAGACTGACAACTGACCTTTGGACATGCTAGAATACTATTGTAAATTCCGTAATAATTGAAAACAAGGTCCAGTAGGGAGTGAGGGTGTACTGATATTACCTACTACTGCTGACTGATATAAAAGCTTCAATGAGCAAGTGCCAGGTAACCTAAGTGCAATGTGTCACAATTAAGTAAATGCAACAATGACAAGCAGTCACTTGCTGTCATGTGTAACATGGAAATACATACAGTAAGCAATGCAGATATCAGTAGTGAGTCACAGAAGTGTTGAGAAGCTGTGTATTATGTGGAAGTAGCATACCAGTGAAATAACAAGCTAACAAATAACAAGCATATAAACAAAGGTAGATCCAGGAGGCCTGGATGTAGTGTTTGCTACAGCAAACAAGGTGTAGCAATGTCAGTAAGATACAGCTCAAATATGCAGGCACTATAAACCTGAAACCAGATGTCCCCAGCTATGAATGGCAGAGTACAGCCTATTGTCACATACGAGTGCAGACCACAAACCTTGTTAATGTTAAATAACTGGCCTGAAGGCCAACTGCCTATACCAGAACTAATACACTTGGACACTGGGCCCTCAATCAGCAGTTCCCAACTTCAACGGATGAAAGATCTGTGTCCTGCCACCACAGTGCTTGCCACAAACCTCCCTAATGTAAAACAACTGGTCTGAAGGCCAAGTGCTTAGTCCAAATGACTTAGAATGATAGCTACACTTTAATCAAGTTACAACCAAGCAGTAATAAGTACAATATAATACTCCCTGTATAGAATGTGTACCATGTATTGCTGAGATACTATACTGATAACCTGTTTGTGTACCTTTCCAGTGTAACATGGCTCCAAAAAGGAACCCCGCATATTCTGCTGCAGAGGATGAAGTGATTCACCAGAGCCTGGTGCGTGACTATGCCATCCTGTTCTCACGCACCACCCAGAATCAGCAGGAGAGGTCTGCACTGTGACAAAATCTAGTTAGCAGGATAAATGATGTTGGCATGCATGATAGGACATATGAGCAGGTGAGACATCACTGCAGTGATTTGATTAGAAATGTCCGCCAGCGTGCTGCAGATATCCGCAGGCAACAGGTTGCCACAGGTGGGGGGGGCCACACATCCCCCCCTCACCAGACAGGAGGGGCTACTGCTAAGTGTTGTGGATCCAGCCCCAGAACAACAACAGCAACAGTCATGCATCATGATGGAGGTTGGATCCACACAGCAGCAAGACACCGAGCGTGCAGGTAAGATGCCATATTTATTTATTGTTATTACTTTTACATTTGTTGACCAAGATAGTCTAGCTGGATATATGTCCATTTTCAGTAGAGGCCTGGGGAGAAAAGCTCCACACATAACATAATAAAGGCAGACAGACAAGTTGTTAATACAGACAGCCAACATAATAGAAATATACACCAGCCTGTTAATTAAATCAACGTACATTTAAGGAACTCAAACAGTTTAAAGTCATACACAATGTACTGTCGGTTTCAAAGCAATTCTACCTAAAGCGTAACGGTTATGCAATAAGGCAAAAGCCATATAGATAATAGTTAAAGCTCAGAAGGGTAGAGAAGTAGAAGGAGTATGAAAGATAAAATAATAGGGAAGAGGCAGGAGTCAAGAAGGGAAGTGAGGAAAAGAAGGAAGACAGTCAAGAGGAGGTGGGTGGGATGGGAGAAGTAGGTCAGAGCATAGAAGGACATCAAGGTGAAAGAAACAGGGTAGAAGCTAGTTTTTATGCACAATGAGGGGTTAAAGGTAAAGAGAGGGTGGGGAGAGGGACGTTAGCCTGGAGTCCAACAAGAACAAAGCCAGTGGTTTTGGAAGTACAGTTTGAGTTGTCGTTTGAAGAGAGGTAAGGGTGAGATTAGAGTTAACTCCTGGTATGTACATATGACTGTTTTGTACACTGTTACTTCATGCACACATAAGGTGTGCATGTAGTATGTATCTGTCATCATGATATGTAATTGTGCATGTGTGATACAGACATTATGAGCAGCTGATGTGTATAAGGGAACTAGTGTACTACTGTACTGTATCATGTGCAAAACAAATGGCACACTTGTGCCCACTGACATTACTCTCTTCACACTTCCAGGTCCCTCCCATCTAGCAAAGAGGCAGGCCATACATGCTGGTGAGTGTGTTTAACATTACCTGAAAAACAATTTATAATACTAGTAAGAGTAGTGTAACTCTGTAGTATACATGCTGGTGAGTGTGTTTAATAATACCTGCAGTACCCAGTTGTACAAAATTAAGAGTAGTGTAACACGGTACTGATGTGTGTGTTGTGTTTACTGTGGGGTGTGCATGTGTGCGAGTGTGCCTGTGCCCATGTGTGCATGTGTGTTAGTGTCCATGAGTGCATGTGTGCATTTCTGAATGTGTGCATTAGTATTGAAGTGCATCTCTGTCAAATATGTGTTGAGACTGTAATCTGTGTTCCCTGTTTTCCTCCTGTAGGTTCTGGTGCTGCTCTGGTGACCTGCAGCAGGGAACCTGAATCTTGTGCCCCAGGTACTGATGATGATGAAATGTCTGTAATGGTGCAGGAAGGTGTGTCTGGGTCTGCCATTGGTCAGCCAATTGACAGTACACAGCTGTCAACCCCGTCAATGCGCACAGTCATCCTGCCGTTACATCCTTTGTCACCATTGTCCCTAGGTGATGGACAGTCTGCAGTGGGCATAGATCAGGGTAATGTGGTACCTGTGGTACATGCATCCCCACAAGGCAGCCATGAGCAGGGTCCTCCAATGGTACCACGCAGACAGTCGCCCATGGGTTCTCGTGGGGGCATCCGTGGCCTTACTGCCTCTGGCTGACGTGCCCAAGGAGGTATGTCAACCTCCACTATGTTTCGAACTGTCATGCAGGCACAGGCACATATGGAAAGGTACACCAGACAGGGTCTGAGGGAGCTGAGAGCATGTCGCACAGCCATGACAGATGGCATGCATGATGTTGCGAATGCTATCCGTAACTTCACAGATGTCGTTGACATGGGCTAGGGCGATGGTGTGCGTTTGCGACGTCGACGTGGCCGTATGCCAGCAACAGCACCAGCTGGCAGTGGCCGCGGACGACAACAGGCCCACTCACGCACCTCAAGTGCCAGCACCAGCCCCAGCAATGCTGGGTCTGTGCTGTCATCAAGACGCCCCAGGAGACCACGTGCACATGGCTCTGGACAGTCCCAACAGGGAACTGTGTCCAGTCAACACACCTCTGCTGGGTTAGTACCGGATACGGCCCGTAGCACCCCTGCCAGGCACAGGTACCGTGTCCGTGCCCACAGACACTGATCTGGATGACCTGACAGGTGCAGTCTGTGGCTGTCCACAAAACCCTGTACATGGCAGCCATTATGTGGGACTGTGTGCGTGCTTAAAAACATGCAGAAACCTAACACCTAGGGCAAACACATACACACACACACTGCACCAACACTAGTCCACCCTGTACTGCTGCCCCTCACAAACACACATACACACACATGTCAATTGGTGTTACCAGTGGCTGGCTTGGGCATACCTAACCCACACCCTGTGCATATGATGACACTGTGCCACCTCCTGCATACTACAACATTGGTGCAGGAAAAGGTAAACACGTTGCTGATGCACAGGGTGACTACATAGATGTGTATAAGTAGTAACATGTTGGTAACTGTTCACTGTTCCACTATGATTGTGTGTATATCCCAGCAGTCCTGCTGCAGTAACTGTATGAATGTCCTCAATTGTTATCTGCACCCATACTACTTACCAAAGTGTACCAGCTGCACACCATCACATGCTAACATTGACTATGGGGATGCTTATCATGTGCTGTTATGTAGATTCAGCTATATGTATTTGTTCTGTCACACATGCATTTATACACACCCTGCTACCCACACACATGCACACGCCCACCTGCCATTCCCATTATTTATTACCCTACATGAGTAGCTGCCGATACATGACAGGTACACATTTGAGAAGTGCACTATGTTGTTTACTACCGACTTCCTCTTCTCTACCTGTACTCACAGGGTGCAGGCAACCTCATCAGTTCAAAGGTGTAATGTGCATCAGGTACTGTGGTACCCTGATTGCCACATCAAACATGTTTCCCATATGGAAATGCACACACAGACACATCCCTCATCCACACACTTGCCACATTCAGGCTTCAAAACACTATCTAGGTATATTCTGGTACATGTGCGTGTTACAGTAGCATGTAACACTATACTGAGTACTGGCAGTTGTCTGTTGTCATGTTGTTTGTATAGAATAAAAGAATTGTTTGATTATCCTACTTCGTTTTGTGGACATTACTTGAAGAAGTGTTACCTTACATGTGTTATTGGTACCACCACCTTCTCTTTTGTAGTTTTGTTTGTATAGGGTGCTGTCAACATCACTGCTTGTTAAGGGTAATGTGCACCCTGCAGTGCATAGCCCCATGTGGCAAAAGCCACATCCCACCCCCATCATTGTGCACACACACTAACCTCACCCACAGTAAAACACATACTTTCCATTTGCAAGATTCAAACCCATACCTAACTGTGTTATGACAGTAGAAGCAGACACATTAGCAGAGTGTGCTATTTGCAGTAGTTGGAGGAATCCTTTCTAATGCTGTACTTAGAGGGTGCTGACATCATCTGTGTGTAGGAGGAGGGATGTGCACCCTGTAGTGTGTTCTCCCAGTTGGCAAAAGGCACTTATCCCTCCCAGCATAATGCACACACATAAACCCCACTCATACTAACACACATACATTCCCTTTGCGGGATTCAAACCCCTACCTAATTATGTTATGACACTGGAGAAAGACGCATTAGCAGAGCGCGCTGTGCAAATTACTGGAGGACTTTAATACAGGTAATATAGTTATAGAGTCCTGACATCATCAGTGTTTCAAAAGAAGGATCTGCATCCTGTACTGTACTGTCACAGTTGCTAATAGGGGCATTTCCCACACACACATCGATGTGTTTGAGGTTTGCATATGTGGGGGATCCAGTACTCCAGTGTGATTAGTATATGGTTTGATTGCAACAATGAGGGATATACTCCCAGTGGTGAGCATTTTGTACTCATGTTTGTGATGATCAGGTATAGTATATCTGCCCCTCTTGTGGGAAGGTTGATTACCTTTTCCATAGCTAAAGAATGTCTGATCTATGGGAACCCTAGAGCTTGGGTATTGTGGCTTGTGTAATGTTCACAGTCTATGTTTGGGTAGCTGATGTCACCCAGTATGATGGTGTTTGCAGAGCAATCTATACTCTCCTGTGTGAGCATGAAGGCTGTGTGGGAGTCCTGAGTTTGAGAGGGTGCTGTAAGAGCTCCTCTGTGTCTCTTTCCATGTGGTCCAGGGAGGTACGTCTCAGCTTGTTTGCACCAGCATGGACAATGACTGTCTCATAGTTGTACTTGCTGTGGAGTGACCTGTGTGCCTGTGTTATGTGGCACATTCTATCACCCGACAGGTAGCTAAATGTGACCCTCACCTTGCTCAGTCTGGAGGGCGGCACGTCTTTCAACAGCTCATGTCAAGCAAGTTCACACCCCTCATAAATGATGTGGAAACCTTCAAAGGCCCCAGGCCTGTTGAAAATATGGATCAGACTTCAGATACCTGTATAGAGGCATTCTATGGACACATTCAGGAATGCATGGAAAATGAAACCACATATGAAAGCATGACCCAATTCTCCAAAGGCAGACGTCCTGTGTGCCGGACACCAGCTATAAACACACTATACAATAGAAGGATGACACCACTACATGATACAACAAACTCCCAAAATGTGAAGGCATCACTGATGAGTATTGGAAGACAACTACAGGCATCCATACGATTGTCTAAGGCCATCTTTGAGAGAAGATTCCACAAGCCACTGAGGATAATCACAAGGCTTTCTGTAGTTATGTTAGGAACCTGGGTGGTACTACCCAGATATGCTCAGAGGTAATCCAAGATGTCACACGAAATACAAAACACACAGACATTGCCATCATCCTAGTGGACAGGTTCACTGCTGCCTTCTCCCCCCCACCACACCAAAAGGGCAAATATGTCTCGTGGCAGAGTGCTGCCCCCCCTGACATCACAGATGCTCAGGTAAGAGATGCCCTTCCCAAAGCAATAAACACTGCATCAATGGGACCAGACAGTGTCCCAGGCTGTGTACTACATGAACCACAAGAAGAGCTACACCCAGACATAACACTACTGTTCAATCCCAGCCTTACTACATGATATGTGGCCAAAGAGTGGCGTACAGCAACAGTGGTCCCTCTACATTCAGGTGGTGCCTTCACGGATCCTGGACACTATTCGCCCCATATGTCTGACTAGCTTTGTCTGCAAAGCTATGGCAAGGATCATCATGAACCTCACATATCTAGATATTGTGGAGCTACAGACATGTCACCATACACAGTTTGGCTTTGTTAATGGCAGATCCTGCCTCTCAAACCTGTTTGATTTCTTTGAAACAGACACCAAGGCCACTGTCAAGGGGAAGGAGGTCTACACAGCCTACCTGGACCTTGCATAAGCCTTTGATACAATACCCCACTTGTGCATTCTAGGGAAGCTCACCAGTGTACATATTAACCCCTATGTCACTATGGTTATTGCACAGTGGCTCAAGGGCAGAACACACATGGCTAGAATTGCTGGAGCCATGTCAGCCTCCAACCTGGTACAAGTGGTGTCCCACAAGGCTCAGCCCTGGGAGCTGTCATGTTCATTATATATTTATCATAGGTACAGGCCAACATGGAAGTACTGTGGCTGAGCAAGTCGCAGGTGACTGCAAACCAGACACCATAATCAACTCTCCAGCTAACACACGCATCCTCCAAAAGGGCCTCTTGCAAACAAACGACTTGTGCCACAGCCATGGCCTCAATGTGAATGACAGAAAGCGTATAGTCATCCCCTTTGTCAAACACAAAGTGACCACAAAGTACCACATATGTGTTAATCCATTAAGTGCAGACGAAGGAATTATGGACCTTGGGGTACACAGGTTGATAGCATTCTACCATTTGACAACAACATGGACAAAGTGGTTAGGAAAACATGTTATATGGGCCACATCATCATGATGGGATCCACATGTAGATCAGGGGAGGACATTGTGCCCCTTTACTCATCCCTCATCATGCCCATAATTGACTATGATGAACCTGTCGGCATGCACCTTACCAGACACCTGCAGCAACTGGAAATACCACATACGTACCTCGACAAGAGGATCAAAGGGCTCAAACAGATGCCACATACTGACTGGTTAAAGAAACAGCAGCTCTACTCAGTGGCATACTGCCTCTTCATAGGCAATCTGTGCCTGACATATAAAGCCATGTCAAACCCTCACTTAATGGCCATGCTGCACCTCAGAATATCCAGATCCCATCAGGATACACGCTGGAAAGACTTGAACCTCAGGAGTGATATACATAGGACATGCTGGAGGGGCACATTCACAACTCAGAGGCTCCCTTCATTCTTGAATATTATCCCAATAGAGGTTAAGGCAGAGTGACTCAGTGACTATCTTCAAGAGTGATATTAATGACTGGATGTGACATTGTAGGGTTACCCTGGGTATCACTTATGTGTCACTGTGAGACAGAGGCACAGTATACTAACCTTGGAAAAGGGCATAGCAAGACAGATTTACAATGCATGTTGAAAGCCACACACATTCTGGCTAGGTGGATACATGCCCTGGGCAGACATCCCTGTATGAACCTATGGACCTATGTATCTTGTTCACCATTGGCCCTATGTGCTGTTAATCACCAATGCAATCTCAATACTATGGTAGCATGTGCAAAGGTCAGTTGTCAGTCACCTCTATGGTACAGTTGTGGAATATGTGTGTCATGTAGTAATGCCACAGCTGCCACATGTACACAGTCAACCCTATCCCTACCCATGGATGTACAACACATGTATGAGATGGAAACACATGGCCAAACTGTGGACTAAGCACTCTGAACCCAGTACTGGCATAACCTGTCGGGTGGCATGAAATACTACAGTGACAGCAATACCAATCTGATGTGGACCTACACGGACAGCAATACAAGCATGGAAACACACCGGGCCAGTTGTGGAGCCTAAGGATAGCATCCTGCATGACTGGCAGACATCTCTGCAGCTGGCACACAGGCATACATTAGGCCTGCACACAGCACGCATAACACATAGCACACAAATCCTGTGTGCCAAACAAGCACAGTCTGTACAGCTATACAACACTACTGCCACAGTTGTGTTAGGTACTTTATTGTCCAGTACAGTGAGAACATGCTCACCAGGCTGGACAAGGTGTAGGTCACAGTGATATGCTCATGGGGCACTGTGGTCCACCACATAACACAAGCATACAGGTCAGTCAGATGCATGGACACATATGACTCAGTCATTGTCCATGCCACCACAGCTGATGTGGGATGCCCCTCACTGGGATACATGATAGGGAACATGGAAGGGATCACTGAGCAAGTGACACAGGCTGGTAGAACCCTGACCTTGGTTGGCATCAGACCCTCACCAGGGATTCTGACATATTACTGAATGCTAATGAATTAGTGTAGCTACAACACCCTAACTGAACAGTTCTTAGCATGCAGTCACTGCATTGCTATGGAATAACGTCTTACCAGTCCCACAACAGGTGAAAACATGCAGCACCTGTACATCAACAACAGGTAGACTATATGCCCCAGACCAGGTGTGTATCCCTCACTACTAGGCTGATAGCATCTACATCTCACACTGTATATACACATCCCACATGCAGCACCTGCACAGAAGACCACAGTCATAATGTTACCCTGTGCAAATACCATGTATTCACATGTGGCAGGCATCACACATGGTAACTATTGAAGGTCACAGGTACATATGTGTATTTGGCACACACATACATCATGTGTGCATTGCCGTCACTGGTTTAATCAATGTCATGCATTATTGTGAGGGACAACCCGCATACATGGTCATTCTGTGTGGGCAAAACACACATGGCATGTCTGTAATCAAAAGCCATACATAATTGTGATATCGTTTAGAAAGGGGTATGTGCATCCTGTAGTGTGTTTTCCCAGTTGCCAAAAGGGATATTTTAGTCATGCACACTTAACCCCCCCTTCACGCACACTTGCTGGATTCAAACCCCTACCTAATTATGTTATGACACTAGAAACGGACGCATTAGCACAGCGCGCTATTTGCATTACTGGGAGATTTCCTTTCCCCTGATATACTTATAGGGTGCTGACATCATCAGAGTTTAGAAAGTGGAATGAGCATCCTGTGGTGTGTTTTCCCAGTTGCCAAAAGGGATGTTCCTTACATACACACACACTTACCCCCCTTCACACACACTTGCTGGATTCAAACCCCTACCTAACTATGTTATGACACTAGAGACGGACGCATTAGCACAGCGCGCTATTTGCATTACTGGGAGATTTCCTTTCCCCTGATCTACTTATAGGGTGCTGACATCATCAGAGTTTAGAAAGTGGAATGAGCATCCTGTGGTGTGTTTTCCCAGTTGCCAAAAGGGATGTTTCTTTCATACACACTTACCCCCCTTCACACACACTTGCCGGATTCAAACCCCTACCTAACTATGTTATGATACTAGAGACAGACGCATTAGCACAGTGTGCTATTCGCATTACTGGGAGATTTCCTTTCCCCTGATATACTTATAGGGTGCTGACATCAGCAGAGTTTAGAAAATGGAATGAGCATCCTGTGGTGTGTTTTCCCAGTTGCCAAAAGGGATGTTCCTTTCATACACACACACTTGCCAGATTCAAACCCCTACCTAACTATGTTATGACACTAGAAACGGACGCATTAGCAGAGCACGCTATTCGCATTACTGGGAGATTTCCTTTCCCCTGATATACTTATAGGGTGCTGACATCATCAGAGTTTAGAAAGTGGAATGAGCATCCTGTGGTGTGTTTTCCCAGTTGCCAAAAGGGATGTTCCTTTCATACACACTTACCCCCCCTTCACACACACTTGCCACTTGCTGGATTCAAACCCCTACCTAACTATGTTATGACACTACAGATGGACACATTAGCGGAGCGCACTATTCAGATTACTGGGAGATTCCTTTTCTCCTGATATACTTATAGGGTGCTTACATGATCAGTGTCTAGAAAGGGGAATGAGCATCCTCTGGTCTGTTTTCACAGTTGCTAGGAGTAACACTTGGACTAAGTGTGTGAGCATGCCCAGTTCAGCCTTCCCATGGCATGTTGTGTGAAAGATGTCTCATTTATCTAAGTGTGTGAGCATGCCCAGTGTGGGCTTTCCATATGTTGAACTCTGCAGCCCATCACATTTGTGGATGAGTGTGACCTTCAACAAATACCTCCAGTTTATGGTTGTGTGTTCTGTGCCATGTTGTGTAGTTACTGTCCAAATGCTTTTTGTGTGAACACAACAGGGAGTATACTGTGCCTGCAGGTTTTGCATGGGATACTTTGCACACAATTGTCAACATCTGTTCATACTGACCTAACACTGTAGTACTGTATAGTGTAGTGGTTCAGTACTTTCACTGTGGTGGTCAGTATCCTGGGCTTTAGTCCTATCACTGCTTTACATTTCCATAGTGTGCACAACAGCCTGGTTAGGGTCCAGTTGTGCACATCTGCACAAAGGCGGTGGCTCTACGGACCCTGGTAATTACTGCCCCATAAGCTTAACAAGTCTAGTCTGCAAAGCTATGGAGAGGATCATAATTGAGCTCATAAACAAAGATATAGGGGACATGCAGACATTGTACCCGTCCCAGTTTGGCTTGGTCAAGGGTAGATCATGCCTTTTGTACTCGGTTGACATCTTCAAAACGGTCACTTAGGCCATTGTTGAGGGAAAGGCAGTCCATACAGCCTACCTTGGCCTTGCAAACACTTTCAACACAATACCCCACTCAGGTATTGTGGAAAACCCTAACAACTGAAATGTAAACCCATATGTCACAAGATGGGATGCAAACTGGCTTAAGGACGGGACCCACAGGGTTAGAGTTGCTGGCACTATGTTAGACTCCAGGCTGGTCACAGGTGGTGTCACACAGGGCTCAGTCCTTGGCCCCCTATTGTTTGTCATGTACTTCTCAGAAGTACAGGCCAACATGGGAGGACTTTGGCTGACTACGTTTGCAGATGACTGCACACTGGGCACCATAGTGGACAGTGCATCAGACACGGATATCCTTCAGAAGGGACTCACGGTAACTGATAGCTGTAGCCAGAGCCATGGCCTGAAGTCAAAGTGCACAACATGTGTAGACATACCCTTCAGGAAAAGCAAGGTAACCCCAAGCTACCATATAGGTGGCAATCCTCTAAGCACAGAGGAGGTTATCATGGACCTGGGGACCCAGGTTGACAGTCGCCGTTATTCTGACACTCACGTTGCTAAAGTGGCTAGAAAGACCTTCTACATTGCCCACCTGATCAGGATGGGATTCATATCCAGATCTAGTGGGTCATTGTTCCCCTGTACTCTTCACTTATCAGACCGGTGATCAAGTAGAATGCCCTATTCTGGATGTATCTCACCCAACATCTGCAGCAATTGGAGACACCCTGAATGTCCCCCACCTAAAGGATAAAGGAACCCCAACATCTGTCATATGCTGCCAGATTGAAGACACTCCCGCTCTATTCAGTCACATACCGTCTGCTTAGAGGTGACATGTGCCTGACATGCAAGGCCATGTCCAAACAGGGATTAATGGACATGCTCCACCTCAGAATCGGCAGATCCACCTGAACCACTAGTGCAAGTGACTTACACCTTAGCATGGATGTACGTTGGACATGTTGGAGGGATGGAGTTATCACTCGGAGACTCCCTATGCTGTGGAATACAATCCCTGTCCATGTGAGGCAGAGCACCTTGCTGGCTGTGTTCAAGAGGTATCTTGACCTGTGAATGGGAGGTCATACGTTTAACCCGGCGATCGTCACTGTGTCACTGCTGGAGAGAGGCACGACAAAATAATGGGCACAGTACTGTTTCCATATAAGGGATGGTGTACGCCAACAAACTCTGGGCTAGGCTTATACCTGCCTTAGGGAAGATAGCCTAGTATAAACCTATGTACCTATGAACCTATCTGACCATGTTGCATTATGTTCAGATGTGAACTACTTACAACAGCCTCATCCAACATCAGTAGTGTATTCCACAACATGGGTGTACATTGGCAAACACTACCGATGTGCCCTAGGCCATTTCTAATGCTAGTCGGAGAGTGTGTTTGTCTGTCAACACATTGTAAGTGTAGTTTGCCATGACATATGTCTTGTTTAGTATACTGTGCCTCTGTCTACCTGTGACATAACATTGATACCCAGGGTAAACCTACCATCTCCCATCCACTCATTAGGATTCCTGTTGAGGGGAATCAACAAGTGACTCTACGGATAACCTGTACTAGTAGTTTACTCATGCGTGGGGGTGGCTTCTGTGTTATGGATAATGCAGTACAGCCTGTCCTATGTATGTCAGTGCTGGGGTCCAGGTCCCTCATGTGCATAGCTCCCTGCCATTCAGATTGTACAAGGTGCAGCATGTGCATTGATTCCAGCTTGGACATGGCTTTCTACATCAGGCACAGCTTGCATCTGGGTGGACAGCATGGCAGTGTGTGGAGCTGCACTCTGTTTAATCAGGCGACACATTACATGTGTTCCAGCTCTTTCATACACCTGGTGAGGTACTGTTGTGGACTTTACAGTTGCTGGATGTGTCTGCATGAGGTACACCCACAGGGCTGTTGTGGTCATTTCTAATGCTGATGAAAGATAACTGCAGAACCACAATGACCTCCCTTTAGCTAGATGTCAGAAAGCATGGACCATGCAATCACAAATAAAAACAGGACCCTCTCCACAAAGGGAAAGTGGCCTGTCTGGTGGACCCCAGCCATAAACAAACTGTATAACAGATGAGGGATACTAATGCAAGACAGAGCTACATCTCCAAAAGGGAAGACAGCTGTGATTAGCACTAGTAAAAAGCTACATTATCTCATAAAGACATGCAAGGTCAACTTGGGGACATAAATCACCAAAGACAATGAAGGTAACCACACTGCTTTCTTCAGTTATGTCAGACACCTGGTTGGGAACCCTCAGATATGCTCAGAGTTGGTACACAACAACATATATTCCAGTGACCTGACAGATATTGGCAACATTCCGGCGGACAGCTTCAGTGCGATTTAGCCCCTCCCTCACCCCCAAAAGAAGATAGTTATCACAGCTGTATGTAACCTCACTGTCATCTTGGATGTCCATGTGAGAGCCGCACTCAGCAAAGACAAGTACACAGCATCAATGGGACCTGATGGTATCCTCGGTTGCATGCTATGTGAACTCCAGAAGGAGCTGGACCCGTATATACAAATGCTATTTAACCTTAGCCTTGCTACAGGATATGTACCTGAACACTGGCATATGGCAACAGTGGTCCCACTCCACAAAGGAGATGCCTCCACAGATTATGGCAACTACCACCACACAAGCTTAACCAGCCTTGTCTGCAAAGCTATGGGAAGAGTCATTATGGAGCTCTTACACAGAGACATTGCTGACCTACAGACCCTTGATCCCACCCAGTTCAGCTTTATACAGGGCAGATCCTGCCTTTTGCACCTAGTTGACTACTATGAAACTGTCAGTAGGGCCATTGATGAGGGCTACGCAGTCCACACAGCCTACCTGCACTTGGCTAAGGCCTGTGACACAATATCCCACTCAGGCATCATAGACAAGCTCAACAGCTGACATATAACACCATATATCACAGGATAGGTTGCAAAATGGCTAGGAAACAGAACCCATAAAGTCAACATTGCAGGTGCCTTGTCAGATTCAAAGCCAGTCACAGGTGGTGTCCCACAAGGATGTGTCCTGGGACCCCTCTTAATTGGTATTTACTTTTCAGATGTGAAAGCAAACATAGGAGGGTTGTGGCTGACAAAGTTTGCAGATGACTGCAACCTAGGCACCATAGTGAATACATCAGCCGGCACACACATCCTACAGAATGCCGTCACAAAGACGGATAGCTGGTGCCAGACCCATGGCCTGAAACTGAATGCAACTGATGTGTAGTCATCCCCTTTGGGAGGAACAAAGTACCCACAGATCAATACATAGACAGCAACCCACTGAGCACAGAAAACAAATCAGACACCTGGGGACACGTGTAGATAGTGACATCTCGTTTGACACCCATGTTGCCAAAGTGGTTAGAAAGACTTTCTATCTTGCCCACCTTATCATGGAGGGTTTTCCATCCAGATCATAGGAGGTCATTGTACCACTATACTTCTCCCTTATCAGGCCCATGATTAAATACAAAGCCCCAATTGGTATGTACCTCACCCAGCACTTGCAACAGCTGGAGAGACCCCAAAAGTACCTTACCATGAAGATCAGGGGTCTACAACGCATGTCATATGCTTCCAGAATAGAGGAAACCCAGCTTTATTCAGTGTCATACTGCATACTTACAGGTGACCTATGCCTGACATACAAGACCATGTCCAATCAGGATTTGGTGGACATGCTCCACTGCAAGCAATCCAAATCCACCAGAACCATGAGAGCTGAAGATTTGAACCTCAGCACATACATGTATAGGACATGCTGGAGGGACAGAGTCATAACTCAGAGGCATCTCACACTCTAGCAGAGTATCCCAGTTCATGTTAGACAGAGTCCCTCACTGACTCTCTTCAAGAGACATCTGGACAACTGCATATGAGACAGAGGCACAGACTAGACAGAGGCACAGTCATGTTATTCAATTACGTAAGGGGGTCATAATGTGTCTCTACTAAGTCAGAGGCACAATATTCGGAATCTATTCTGTACACTTATTACCACTATAAGGGGTGGCAATAGCCACATCACTATGGCTAGGCATATACATGCACTAGGGCAGATAGCCTACTAGTAAACCATGACACTATGAAACTGTGGTGTATGTGTAGGTATTGTCAGTCAAGCACTATGATGTGGTTTGGGGGGCTTGATATCTCCCTGTATTCCAACATTGTTTTGTCTATTCCTTCTAGCATGTCTAGGGATCAGTTGCTAGTGTCCTCTCCTGCTCAGCTGGTGAACCTGGGAATATTGAGGCAATGTTACAATTGCCTCATGTACACTGACAACCCTCTCCTTCTCCCATAAAACACACATACATGTGAGAGATGCAACTATATAGCCAAAGTGGAGGCTGAGCTCTCTCAACATAGGACTAGCAAGACCAGAGAGAAGGTGAAGGTAACCACACACATCACAAACCCAGTCTCACATAGCACTATCACAACTTAAAATCATACACATAGACACACAAAGACATACTCGGAGGCTCTGATCAGAATTCTACCAAAACAGCAGCGGCCACCACAGCAGACACCCACACAACTGCCTCCACAGGGCACAGCACATGCAACACATAGACCACAGAGTCAGTGTGCCAAACAGTCACAGCCCTTAAGGCCAAACACAATGCCAGACACACTTGTCATAGGTGACTCCATAGTCAGACACACTGACGTCCGCTCACCAGATCGAGTACGGAGGAGGTCACAGTAAGCTGCCTATCGGGCACTGGAATCCACCACATAATGCAAGCACTCAGGTCACTCAACTGCAAGTACAAGTCTGACCCAGTCATTATCCATGCTGGTGTGAACGACCTGAGATGTACCTCCCTGGACTACATGGAAAGAGACATAGAGGATCCCTCTGATTATGTAGGACAGGCAGGTATGACCCTGACCTTGAGCAGTATCCTACCTTCACCAAGTATGATGCCACATAAACAGAGACAAGATGATCAGCTGTAATAATTTGCTTAAACTATGGTGTCATTCAAAGGGGGTCCAATGTCTGTCTGCCTGGGATGACATGCTGGACAGGCCACGCTGATTTGCAAGGGACGGCTTGCACCTGTCATCCCTGGGCTTCGGATTTTGGCTGATGCTCTTGCCACCCCATTGTGCCTTTTTATGCAAGAATCAGATTCTACACCTACCACCCTAGAACACAGAAAGGAAAGACACTAAGGGTAATGCTGCTCAATGCCAGAGGTCTCAACCTCAAGCTGCACACACTCGACGCCCTTCTCAGTATGTAGCACATTGATGTCTGTGCTGTGCCTGAAACCTGGTTCACGGCTTCTGACAGCACCCCGGCACTATCGGGTGTTACCTCATATCATGCGTTCCGGCACCAAAATCCGGACAACACCAAGAAAGGAGGGTGGGTGTCCATATTCATCAAGGACACCCTCACCTCAAGGTTGGTGGCAACACACAATGCATCGGAGACCATCCAGGTGCCAGTAACCGTAGGCAAGACTGCTCTGCAGTTTGTAGCATGTTACATGCCACCCTTTCAAACTCAGGTACCTCACACAGCTGTCCTGAAAACACTGGAGGGGATAAATGTATCTCCAAACACCATCATACTGGGTGATTCCAACTATCCAAATATAGACTGGGATCACTAATCAAGCCCCAACACTCTAACCCAAAGGTTCCAAGAGTTCATACACTCAAATGCTATGGAACAACTGGTCACCATCCCCACAAGTGGAGACAACATACTAGAACTCATCATCACGAACATGGGGTCACACTGTTCAACACCAGAAGTATACCCATCATTGGTGAGATCAGATTATGAACTAATCTCAGTGGGAGTCCACATCCCACCCACACCCCAGATAGAAAAACAAACAGTGAAGACCTTCTTAAATGCCGACTTCACATTTCTAAGGACTGGTCTCTTTCAAGACCCCCAAGCCAGCGGACACCATTACCCAAGCCGCTGTATCACTTACAAATGCCTTCTACCAGCACCTCCAGGACTGCATGGATCAGGCAATCCCAAACAAATCAAAGACTCTTTGTACCACAGGCAAGCATCCAGTCTGGTGGACCCCAGCCATAAACAAGCTCTACAACAAAAGGAAGGAGCTACTACAAGATAGAGCGAAATCCGTAGAAGGGAAGACACCCCTGCTCATTATGAGTAAAACACTGGGTTCCCCCATATAATCATCCAAGGCAAGTTTTGAGAGTAAACCCGCTCAGGACTCAAGGGACAATCATGAGGCCTTTTTTACCTATGTTTGACACCTGGGAGGGAACTCCCAGATATGCTCAGAATTAGTTCGAATGAAGTAAATATCACTGAACCTACAGACATTGCCAACATACTGACTGACAGGTTCAGTGCGGATTCCCCCCCCCCCCAACTGGAGGGGTAGCTACACCAGAGGATTGTAGCCCCCCAAACATCTCCAATGCTGGGGTGAGAACTGCTCTATCCAAGGCGGAAAACACTTTATCCATGGGACCAGATGGTGTTCCCAGTTGTGTGCTCCATGAACTCAATGAGGAATTACACCCGCAGTTAGGGCAGCTGTTTAATCTTAGCCTCACCTCAGGATATGTGCCCAAGGAGTGGCATACGGCAATGGTGGACCCACTTCACAAAGGAGGTGCCTCCACCAACCCGGAAACTACCATCCCATCAGCTTGACAAGCCTGGTCTGCTAAGCTATGGAGAGGATCATAATGGGAATAATAAATGAAGACATAGGGGACTTGCAGACGTTGGATCCAATCCAGTTTGGCTTTGTCAAGGGCAGATCATGCCTTTTAAACTTGGTTGACATTTTCAAGACAGTCACCCAGGCCATTGACGTGGGCAAGGCAGTCCACACAGCCTACCTTGACCTGGCAAAGGCTTTCGACACAATACCCCACTCGGGTATCATTGAAAACATCAACAGCTTAAATGTGAACCCATACATCACAGGATGGGTTGCAAACTGGCTAAGTGACAGAACACACAGGGTCAAAGTTGCTGGTGCCATGTCACACTCCAGAGCTGTCACAAGTGGTGTCCCACAGGGCTCAGTCCTGGGCCCACTTTTGTTCAGCATCTACTTTTCAGAAGTACAAGCAAACACAGGAGGATTATGGCTGACAAAGTTTGAAGATGACTGCAAACTGGGAACCATAGTTGGAAACCCATCTGACACAGACATCCTTCAGAAGGGTCTCGTAGACACAGATAACTGGTGCCAGAGCCATGGCCTTACGTTAAACGCTAAACAATGCATAGTCATACCCTTCGGGAACAACAGGGTTACCCCTAGTTCCCATCCAGGTGGCAATCCTCTAAGCACAGAAGAGGTTATCAGGGACCTGGGCACCCAGGTTGACAGTAATATTTCGTTTGACACTCACGTTGCCAGAGTAGGCCTGGGGCAGTTCCTGCTATTAGGACAGAGGTGCGACCTGGTAGTGTCAGGGTGCTGATGTGGGCTTTGACCCTGTTTTCTATTACAGCACTGATATCTACATTCTCTATACTGTGTGCATTTACACTGCATGCATTTATACTTCTGGCATTGGGTAGCATTACATCTAGGTTACTATCCCTTGTGGTACCTATGAGGTAGGTTTTTGTTTTTTGTGGTTTATGATTGGTGAGGGTGGATGTTAGTCGGGTCCTCAGGTGTGCATATGGTACATGGTATTACATTACTTAACACATGGCATTCATGCCTCAGGTGGTGCTGCAGGGCTGCCTCTGTCTGATGCACATACTACACTCCCTGTACATGTTTGGAAGCAGGTTGTGTCATGTTAGGCATCCCTGTTACTATATGAGTGAGTCAGAGCAGGTATCAGTCCCAGTGTTCCTACTGACCAAGTGTATGTGCTATGCGTTGCCTCTTTGCCAAGGCCAGGGCATACTGGGCATGCCTCCTTCTGCCTACTGGGACAAGGTCAGGTTGTTCCTCCTACGAGTCACCCTCTGCCTGTGGTGACCTTGGCAATGGTGGGGGGATGTTAGGCCCAGCCCTGTGCTGGTCCTGCTGCAGCTGTTTCCGCAGGATCATATTATGTAGCATAGCACATATCATGACCATTTGGGTACATGTAGTTGGTGTGTACTGCAAGGCTCCACCAGATGTGTCCAGACACCGGAACCGTGACTTGTGCAGCCCAAACACACGCTCTATGACATTACGTGTTTGTGCGTGTGCCTCATTATGGCGTTCCTGTTCAGGTGTGTGTGCATTTCTGATGGGTGTCATCAGCCACGGCTCAAGTGCATAACCTGCATCCCCCACTAGGTGTCCGTGTGAGAAGTCCCCACTGGCAAATGATTGGTACAGCTGCGTCAGATGCCAGATGTGGGAATCGTGGTAGCTTCCAGGGCAGCCAGCACACACATTCATTATTATGCCCTGGGCATCACACATGACCTGGCAGTTGATGGAGGGGTATCCCTTGCGGTTAATGTAGACTCTACCCCGCTCAACAGCTGGTGCTTTGATGCATACGTGCATGCAGTCTATTGCACCCAGCACCTCAGGGTATCCTGCTATTTGCTGGAAGAGACGCATATTGCTGGCCACAACCTCACGGTCATTAGGGACATATATATGATCACCGACATGTGCTGACATGGCATCCAGGAACTGGTGCAGTACCCTGGAGGCTGATGCCTGTGATATCCCCATCATATCACCAGTTGGTCTCTGGAAGGTACCTGTTGCTAGTATTCTTAGGCCAACACATACCTTGGTTTCCACTGGGATGGGTTCCCCTCTGTTGGTTCTGTGTGTGAGATGTGGCCTGCACAGCTCAACAATCTGCTGCAGAAGGTCTCTGTCCACTCTGTAGCGCTCTACTATCTCCAGCTCATGTAACCCATGGTAGGTGACCCTGGGCCTGTATACTCTTCTCCTTCTCCTCACTCTGGGTTGTCTGTCAGCATCTGCATTGTCACCACCCTCAGCAATTTGTCTTTGCCTGATTATAACAGCTATGGCAGCCCCTAGCATTTCTGCTCTGAGTTCAGCTTTTTTCAGTTTTCAATTCTGATAGCTTACTTTCTTGCAGCATCTCTTGTGAGAAACACCTTGCACTGCTCTTTGCAGTTTTTTAAGTGCTGGGTTGGGCTTCTAGTCTGCCTGCATAATTGCCTGCTTCCAATTGTTTCCACCACTTAACTCCAGCAGTATCCTCTGGCAGTTTCCATGTAATTTGGTTGTTTCCTGTTTCCTCTCTGTTTCCTGAAGGGGAGCAATGTGCACACCAGCTTAAACATGCTCACAGTCACTTAAACGCACGCACACATCCCTACACGGTGTTACACGCGTGCACACATCCTTACACAGTGTGAACTAGGCTGATTCATGTTAAAACGCGTGCACACTGCCTTACACACGTGCACGCCCACGCAAACCGTTGTAAATGGTTTGCAACACGCTCCCATATGTTGAACCTGCCTTACACACGCGCACACGCGCGCATGCACGTATTTCAAGAAACTTTGAGTGTAGGGATAGCGTAAACCTTCAATTTCTTGACTTTCCTAGTGTTCTGTTGGGACACACCTCCCTCCCTGATGTCTGTCTGTCATCTGTCACCTTACATTGCCCTCCAGTCTGGTACATTTGTTTCTATCCTTCCCCCCCATGATGTCACCTACCTCTTACTCTGTTCCTCCCCCTTCTCTACCTCTTACACTACTCAGAAAGTGCTCATTACCTATGTGGCAGTGTGATTCAGTATTGTAACCCTCATTTACATAGGATTGCCTAGTAATGCTTAGTTACATGTCTTACACGCAGCTTCCCCCCCTTGACAACCACTAAACGGAGGCCATATTGTTTTTGGTCTGCAAGTCCCTCCATTGACATTCCATGTAATTCATAAATCCCACAATTGTGGGCTTATAAGCTTCGGTTTTCAGTTTTAGGTAGCGCACCCCGTTTGTGCGGGTGTGCGCTGCAGTTACACATCATAATCCCACGAAAAAAAAAAAAGTTATATAACATATTTTTGCAACACTTTTTCATGCCAATGGCCACATATTTGGCCATTGGCATGCTTAATGAAACATATGCACCCTTTATTTGGAGCTGACATAGCTCCCTTTTAGATTTTGCAGAAATGTACTCAGTTGTCAGCTGAGTACATTTCTGCAGCTAACACGTCCATTACACGGACTGGTTTCAGCTTCGTGGATCGCTCAAATACCTCATTTGCATATCTTTGAGCTGCAAATGAGGTATTGAGCATTTCCACGCCCAGTCCGTGTAAGAGACGTGTTAGCTGTCTCTTACACGGAGGTTTGGGCTGTACCTGAATCGGGAGGCTTACACTACACTTGAACTCCGTGTAAGCCTTCCTGAATCTGGCCCAATTGTTTAACATCCTATTAAAACTATGTTATCTATGCAGAGGCCTAGCTTTCAGTATGGGTTTGATGGGAATTTTGTCATTCAAACCACTGCCACTATCAGCTCTTAATTTAATAATCCATCGGGTTTCATTTGTTTCTGTCTTATTTTTCACATCTCCACGTCTCCCATCCAGTCTACTTTTTCGATAGCTAGGAAGTGAAATTTGTGTGTATGTCCCCTGTGAATGACATATTTAGCTTAGGCATTAGTGGTGGTTCTGGTATTGATATTATATTTCCTTATCCTATCATATAGTCTCCAATCAGTTTTGCCCACATAGAATGAGCCACAGCTTATGCAGTGGGCTAAATAGACCACATTTGTAGTGTCACACATAGCTGCAACATTAAATGTCCTATTGAAATCTGGATGATAGAACTGTCCTGTTGGATTTATGTATTCACAAAAGTTACACCTATTACAGGAACTAGTACCCATTCCAAACTCAGTATTTTGCTGACTATTGCTACCCACTTTTCAGGAATTTCATATTTTTATATGTTAAACTCGGATTATTACCAACGATGCCTAGTATCTTTTCATCAGCTGCTAAAATAGGCCACAATGTCTTATATATATATATATATATATATATATATATATATATATATATATATATATATATATATATATATATATATATTAGTGGCTATTCTAGCATTACTTGAAAAATAAACAGGTAATCTCACTGTGTTATGCTGATTGTTACCCTGCATTTGAGCTTCCATCCCCTCAGTTACATCACAAAGATAGGGATGTGTCTTCTCTGTTCTTTTTTCCTTGACCTTCTGAATAATATGCCTAACTTTGTGTGTGCTATAGCCCCTACTTAAAAATCTATGCTCCAATTCTTCTATTTCTGTCACAAAAACCTCATCCTTTTTACATAAACTGGAAATTCTCACAGCTTTCTCCTTACTATATTATCAAATACGTGTGGGGGATGCATACTATTTCAATGTAGTAGATTATTTCTGTGACACGTTTTCCTATGCACTTTATTGTTAACATCCCCTATTTGAGGCTTGGACACACTTATGTCCAAATAAGAGATCTGCTCAATAGAATATTCCATGGTAAAATTGAAAAAGAATGTAACACCATTAATATGAAAATTAAAAGCCTCCAACTCTTCTTCTGTGCCTCGCCATATAAAAACGGTCATCTACAAACCGACGGTAGAAGCATACTTGTTCCCTGTATGGTCCCTCCATTATGGCCCCTTGCTCCCAAGTAGCCATCACCAGGTTGGCATAGCTATTTGCCCAGGATGTGCCCATAGCTACGGCATCCACTTGTAAACAGATGTCCTTCTCAAACATAAATATATTGTCTTCCACAACTGTCTCCATAAGTAGGCATAATAAATTTATATACTTGGTATCATACTTACTGTGCTTAACCAAATATTGTTGTAGCATGGTTATTCCACTTTCATTAGGTATTTTCATAAACAATGACTGAACATCTAGAGTTACCAGAATGAGGTCAACCATACTGGCTTGGTCCCTAAAGAAAGCATATAAATCTCTCAGAAAATGTTTGAGTCACATAACATTACAAAACTACATTCTACTAAAGGTTTAAACTTTTTGTCTAAGAAAATGGAAATTGGCTCTGTGCACCAATTTCTTCCCAAAACTATCAATCTTAAAGGAGGGTTAGTGGGGTGCTTATGTGTTTTGGGTATACTCTGTATGACTGGAATAAGAGGTTCCTCTATTTTAAAATACTTATGTAGGGAATACTCAATAGCTCTAGATAGTAAACTCTCTTCTAGTACATTATTCACTCTATTCATTATACTATCCATTTCCCTTTGTGTAATCATCTTATAAGCTCCATCCTCCCGTCGACATTCTTCTCATACTGGTAACATAATGTTGGTAATCCATTACTACTACAGGGCAGCCCTTATCTGCTGGGTGTATAACAATGCTATTATTTGTTTGTAAATTAACAAGTGCTTTATACTCAAACTTGGCCAGATTATTATATATCATATGCACATTCCTTGCATTACAGTTTTATACAACTCTTCTATGCACACTTTTTCAAAAATTCCACCACTGGATGATTTACTGGAATGTAAGTACTAGGTTTGCTAAACTGAAATGGCATTTCATCAGATTTAATACTTGCAAAGTTCAACTTTAATATTACATTCCTTAAAACACTTTAAGTCCAAAATAAAGTCTGTTACCATTGCTTTAGCGTGAGTGTGTGCGTATGTGTGCCTTCTGTGGAAGGGTGGACGGTGGCTGGCAACTCGACACCATAAAAACTCCACTGCCAATCATGAGCAGACAAGGAGATCTGCTGTGGTGACCCCTAACTGGAAAAAGCCAAAAGAGAGAGAGAGAGACCATTGCTTTCTGAGAAGAAATGAAAGAAAGGCCCTTCTCAAGTATTGCTTTTTCAGTCTCAGTTAACACTCTGTTAGAAATGTTCCAAATCAAAGATTGTCCTTGACTGTCCACATTTTCTTTATAGTTGGTGTATGCTGTTGGTTGATTTCCTTTTTCCTCTTGACCCTTATTTTGCTCTGATTCCTGATGCAATGAAACATGCTCCCCTTTTTCTTGGACATAGGCAGAGGGAATGGATGAAAAACCTGCTGCTGTCTACCATCATTCATGCTGTTGGAATTCCCCCTACTGGTCGTAGCTTCAATTGCAGTCATCAGCTGCATGTGTTCAGTAAGTTCAGCCTGCTGCCTGTGGTTTGTGCTGACCTCTTTCCTTCTAGTCCCCTGCTGTTGTATTAAACTAACTGCCTCCATGCTAGTGGGATCTAGTGATGGTGCATGCGCTGTCTGGTTAGATGCAGGGACAGTATCAAGTTCTATATTGAAAGTGTTTTGTGTTAATGCAAGCACCACAGTATTGGAACAGGAAGCATCCTGTGTTGCTGATACCCTTTCATGGGTTACTCTGCTGTTCTCTGTTCTAGCAAGTCTCGGCCATGTAAACACATGGCCATTTTTTAAATAATTTCTCTGTCACTCAACTTTCTTAATTTTGATCTGCAGCTGTTTCCTCTCAAAAATATTGAGTGAGTCTAAAACAGCACCAAGCTTCACATCTACTAGTTCCATAGGAAATTCACTATGCAGCTCATTTTGGAGAGATGTAGTCTTTTGACACATTTTGAAATATCTGGACTGGTATTCCATGGCAGGATTTGTTAAATGAAAGGCCATATCATGTCCAAACCTGTCTATGAAAAAGCAGCCAAGACCTATATGAGTAATTATGCAAACATACCAGAAGACAGAGATGGTATAGTTTTATTTAAATATGGTTAGTGCACTTTTTCATAAGGCTAAAAGATAATGTTTTCTAAAACCATATAAACTGCTTTTCATATCTGGGAGGGGGATAGAAATAAAATAAGAACAGAGAGTAGTTGCTGTAAGTAGGAACACAGGGTGTAGCATGCACTTTAGCATGGATAACCTTAATTTAAAAATAGCTAATACCTCTGTGTGGCAATTGGGACAGTTTTTTTTCCTGTCAGGTTCTGGGTTTTTTTTTTTTTTTTGAGGATTTTCAAAAGTCTTGTAAAATGTGACTTAAGTTCAAATTGAAATGACAAGAAACAACTTGCCAAACATTAGTGAGTGCATGTAACTCAAATGATGGAATAGATATGTAAAAAGCTGACATCTATAATAGTTGGGAATAATGATTTCTTATTATAAAGGCTATACTAAACATATTATTTTGGAATATGAGTGTCCTCACAGGTACAGACAAAAAGGTAATAGTACTGAATTATATTAAGAAATGTAGAGTGCAAACAGCAATGCTACAGGATGCTTATTTGGAAAGAAGTGAGCATATGAATTTGATAAAGAAAGGATTTCAGGATGGACAGAAGAAGAAGAGTTTAAGAAAATACTGCTGTTGTTGGTGGGTCATGATGCAGAGAAAGCATTCAGTTAGAGTAAGCTTGGATTTTATGAGGAGGGCAATGGAAGTATTTGCATTCCCTGGTACAATACTGAAGGTAATTAGGAAGCTATATGAGGGACTGCAGGCAAAAATTAAAGTGGGAGAGTTCCTTTCTGATAAATTGTGTCTGAAAATTGGAAGCAGGCAGGGGTGTCCTCTATCCTATTTATTTGTGTTATATTTAGCTCCATTAGGAAAGAAAATAAGAGAATCAGAAATTCAAAGATATAATTGGTATGGTAATCAAGAAAAGTAAGTTTTATTTGCAGACCCGGCAAGGGTCAAGTGAGATAAATTGATCCTTCCAATAGAACAATATGGTTTAGGATTACCTGATTTGAAGGAATATTTTAGAGCTACACAGTTAAGGTCCTTTAACATGACTCAGTCAGAAAGCTACAGTTCAAAGTGCAATGGGATGATGATGAAGCAAGGGAGAAATTTAAGAAATCAAGAGATAGTGGGATTTTGGATACAGATCCTTACGGAGAATAACAACAGTCACACAGAATATTATACTCATAAAGTAGCAGAAAGCATTGAAATTACCAGGCTAACACAAGAATTGAGAAAGAAGATTCTGCCAGTAGGGATAAATGCAATTAATTTATTAGAGAATTGGCAAGAGGGGCAGAATTTTATTGGCAAAAACTGGCAAAGAAATCAGGGTATTGGAAGCAAATAATTAAAGAGAGAAAGGGAAAAGAATGGCAAGAGGCCAAGAAGGCATTTGGATTGCAGGCTAGAGACTGCTTTTCCTGCCAGGGATTAATATCAACATATAGGCAAAGAGAAAAGGATAGGGCAATCTTAAGTGAAAAACTTGATCTGGTAGAGTTTCAGACCTCCCAACCGTTCCGAATTACTCATTTTTTACCGAGTTTTGGGGTCCAAATGAAGGGGTGCCATGATTCCCGAGTGGCACCCCTTCATTTCTGATTTTTTAAAATTTTCGCACTGTCGGAGCTGACGTCATCATGTGCGCAATGACATCAGCTCCGTCAGGCTACCAGCCAGTCAGAATTGAGCTCAAGGAGCTCACATCATTATTTCCAGCTGGCTGAATTGAATTGCAGGCTGGTGGGAATGGGGAACAGAAGAGCAAAGGAACTTGTGTGCAGACCAGCCAGGAACTACTCAGGGCAGAGTTTGCGAGCAGGGATTAATGGCAGCAATGACAGAGGAATGTGAACTACTCATTATTCAGAGTAAGGTGTGTGTGTGTGTGTGTGTTTGTGTGTGTAAATGCCCCCATACAATACACTTGGTGGCTAGAGGTATTCAGGCTCAAACCCTGTACCTTTGGTACAGTGTAAAAAGAGCCTACTATCCCTAGCCACCACCATTTCTGAGTGAGTTGAGAGCTATGATGAGAAGTGAGAACTTTTTTTTCTGCTAACAGTTGAAAGTTATGCTCTGAGATTTGTCCAGATTTTTTTTTGTACTAAGAGTTGAGAGAGCTATGATGAGAAGTAAGAACATTTTTTTGTGCTAAGAGTTTAGAGCTATGATAAGAAGTGAGCACACAATT
Source organism: Protopterus annectens (assembly GCF_019279795.1). NCBI lineage: Eukaryota > Metazoa > Chordata > Ceratodontiformes > Protopteridae > Protopterus > Protopterus annectens. Next base: position 1,785,917,799 of record NC_056741.1, on the reverse strand, counting down.
TGTTTTCCCCCATTATTGTTTTTGTGCTAACAGTTCAGAGATATGGTGAGTGAGAAGTGAGAACTGAATTTGTATTCCCCCATTATTGGCTTGAGAAGTGAGAACATGTTTGTCCATGTTTTTTGTGTTGACGTTAAGAGCTATGTTGAGAAGTGAGAAATGAATTCACTAAATTATGGCTATTAAGTTTCAGTCTTCCTATTTTTCAGGCAGCTGCTGATTTGGCATAGTGGCATGTTGTTCGGACTGTAATGCATAGAGTCCTGGGTTCAAAACCTGCCAGTGAAATGCATGATGGTAACACATTTTATTCTAGAAACTTTACAAAATTATACAAGCAATGTTTAAAATGTGTCCCTGTTTTTTGACCTTTTGTCCCCCTCCCCCCCAAAAAATGAAATTGAAAATAAGTGCGAGATGCTATGCAAGATGCCTATGGCTTACACTACTGTCATTCTATTTATAGTGTGAGTGTGGAAGCAGACTTTTATGATGGAAAAGTTCTGAATTGGGCAGTTTTGTCATTATTGGTTGATGTGTTTTATTTCATTACCTACAGTACAGATTACTGGTAAAATGTTCAAACAATAAAATTAAAATACACTCTAACGTGTGTTGTATTATACAAGGAATATAATTTAATAAAGTCAAGAAGGTGTATAAAGAAAAGAACACATGTATGTTTCTTGTTTTGTGTGCAAGGGGCCACTGATTTGAAAACAGCCCAAAGGTAATCTTTATCCACCACTGGCCAGATGCATTTTCTTTGGATGTGGTGTGGGTTTCAATGCTGTTTCAATGAATGTGAGTTTCAAGGGCAAAAAAGTTTTAATGTCAAGCCTATTTTCATTGTGAGACAGTATTGCTTTGTTTACCAGATGATGTCTTTTAGTGTTTCTGCATTGTTGTGCTGTAAAATGTAAATATAAAATCCAAATCATTGTAGAAGTAAAGCAGTATGCATACATTAGTGTTTATGGTAAAAGGGGCAAAATAGCCAGGTAACGGGTCATTGGAATGGCTGCAGGGGGACTCTGGTGCCATGTTTTGGTTGTCTGTTCTTCAGTTTGTATTCGAAAGTTGGTATCCCACAATTCCATTGGAGTGGGTGGGGTTACATAATTATGTATGCAACTTAGATGTTAATCAGCGTACAGATTTTGTACCTATTTTTCATGGGCCTTGTCCAGATTTTTGATGTTTCCAGGTTGAGAGGTATGTAGAGTTTTTTTTGAATCTTGAACAGAAGCTGCTGCTAAAATGAGTTAATTAGTAGGGCATACAAAATATTGAATGCCAACTATAGGAATCAGTCAGAGAAGGCTAGAAAAGATTAGGAAGTGATCTTGGATGAAGAATTCACAAGGAAACAATGGGAGGACATATGTATGGCTCCCAGATATGCAACAAAGATTAGAAAACTTTAAGATATTTGCTTGGAAGTGTTTGCACAGGTATTCTACACCCCAAGCAGACTCCAAAGAATTGTTTTCATCAGGTAGATGGCAAATGTTGGAGGTGTGATGGGGAAGAAAGAGGTAACTGGAAACATATGCTTTGCGAGTGTAATAAGTTGGCAGACTTTAAAACTTCCCTAGAGAGTACTCTGTCAGAAATATTGAGTGAACAAATGGGTATAAGTAAGGAAATTATTTTTTGAGCTGGGATGCAGGATCTGGATTGCCTAGACATTGTAAGGCTTTGCTAAGTTTAATCCTGGTGGCTGCCAAACAAACAACTACTAGAAAATGGAAACCAAAGTCTAAACAAACTGTATTTGAGCTAGTAAATATAGTAACAGTGGCAAAAGAACTGGAAGGGGGGATGTTTAGAAAAGGGTAGCAACAAATTAAACAGTAAATATGGAAACTTTGGGAACAATTCATGCAGAATAATGTTTTGAAGGAGGAGTGAAATTTAAGGGAAGATAGGAATCAATTAATTTACGTAATGTTGGATTTATGATAAATTGTATAGAAGAAGATATGTGATGCATGATGTTTGTAACTGCAAACATGTTAACATGGTTTGTTTTGCTTTAAAATTAAGAAGAGCCAAATTGTAATCTAAAAGGGAAATACATATTTTACTTTTGAATACAATTAATTTTTGGAGACAGATTTTATAGATTAATTTTTGCAGACAGGTTGACATGCAGATAAAGGAATCAATGTTTTATACACTTTATTTACACTGAAAATCTACTGCCAATCATTAGCGGACCGGAGTTCCGCTGTGGTGACCCCTAACTGGGAAAAGCCAAAAGACAACAACAACAACATTAAATCAAATGACAATAAGTTCTTTTAGACTGAATAAATATATATTTCAATTTTTATCATTTTATTTTATACATGAATATATATTTATGTGAAGTAAACAGTGTATAGGATTATACCCCGGAGATAGTTTTACACATCATGTGACATTTTTCAGGATTGTGATTGGTTATATCTCAAGTATATAAATGGTAGGTTGGGTATGCACTCCAGCTCTGAAGAAGTTACATTTAATTGGGAACAAAAACACTTAGCTTGAGTGATAATTGAGTGGTTATCAAGTGTGGATTTTAATAAACTATTGGTGCATACAACCAACCTTTTCCTGGCAATTATTTCATCCTAGTACTTTCTGGTGTTTGATTTCAGGGGTTAATTCAATCATGCAAGCTTTTCAGAATGGTCATAAGATTGGGAGCTATCTCTTTGTCCCTCAGCTGATGTTGCTATATATGGCAGAGGAATGTAAATTACTCATGGATCTTATAAGTTAGAAGATTCTACCAGGCTAAATATAACAAGTATATCAGGGTATGTCTGGATATCTCAGAATGGTTTGTTGAAATTCTTGGAGATGGACCTTTTTATTTATTTATTGCATTTTTTAATCGGGAAAGTCTACTGGGCCTAGGTGAGCCAATTTTCAGCAGAAGCCCAGGGAGAAAAGCTCCACAGTAACATTAACAGTACATACAAGAAAAAACACAATATGCAGTGCATATGCAATCTCGATGCACGGAAATAAATATTAAACACAATGGTACAAGTTCTTTACAAACATTACACATCAACATTGTATACAATTTGATCACTGAGGATGGAGTTAGTCAGGTAGTTAGTTAGTCAGGCTTTATCATAATAGGTTCATAGGTGTATACTAGGCTAATGACTGCAAGGGCTTTTTTAAGCCTAGTCATACATCCCAAATCACTGACAAGTTCTGGTACCCTAGATAAATGTAAGCAGGGCCCTAGGAAGTGAATACTTTATAGGCTGCCTATGTCCATTAGAGACATAGGTGCCAAACTAGGGATGGATTTCCTTTTCCCATCCAATTGTCCAAGTTAAACTTAGAATGAATAATTCTGGTACTGTTTGTTTTGTAGATTTATTTATTTATTTATTTATTTTATTTTACATTTGTTGACCGGGCTAGTCCAGCTGGATACATATCCCTTTTCAGTAGAGGCCCGGGGAGAAAAGCTCCAACATAAAAGCAATACATGAGGAGAGCAAGTTACATTTACAATATAAGAATAGAAAATAACATTGACTTAATATAAGCACAAGTAGCAAAGCTACAGGTTAAACAAACTAGTGTTGTAGGATAAACACAATGAGAATAATGGTCTAGGAACTAACTTATCAGGGCAAATTATGGGTACAGGAGATTTGATAAGTTAGTCGGGTTCTGTGCATGGGCATAACCATTGTAGCTTAAGATGGCTTTTGAGGTTGTTTTTGAACTGTTGATGTGAGGTCATGAGTCTAAGGGTGTTAGGCAGGGAGTTCCAGGGCTTTCCAATGGAGTTGGCATACAGGGCATCACCACCCGAGTTCTTAGCTTTAGTAGTTAAGATCTGGACGTGATTGGCTGATCTAAGGGAGTTAAGGTTGGAGTAGGGGGTCAAAATACTACACAATGAGGGAGTTCTGTCGGGATAGTGGATTATTTTAAAGGCTTCAGTGAGTTGATTAAGTTTGAGAAGATTGGGTAGTTCCAACCAACCAAGTTTTCTGAGGTTAAGGCAGTGGTGGGTGCGATATGTGGAACCTGTTATAAATCTAGCAATATGGTTATAAGCAAGAGAGAGCATGTTAAGTTCGCGTTTATTGAGGAAGGAAAAGACTGGGGAAGCATATAGTAAGGTGGAGAGGAGATGCGTGCGGGCAATAGTTAGTTTGGTCAAGGGGGTTAAAAAGTGTTTTATTCTGTACATGGATCCAAGTTTTTTGTTAACCGATTTGATGGTTTGGGTAATGTGGATGTCAAATTTTAGCTTGTAGTCAATGGTAACACCTAGTAATTTGGTACTGGCAACAGGGGCTATGATGGTTCCGTTTATGGATTTAATGTGAAAAGGTGTAATGTTAGTATTTGGGAGTTCATTGCCAAGGGGTGTATTGGCATTGGGGAAGAATAGGAGTAATTTAGTTTTGTTGGGTTAAGTAGGAGTTTCAAGTCAGTGAACCATTTCTCAACTAAAGTAAAACAGAGTTGAGTAGTAGTTTGGAGTTCTGAACAGGAGACAGCGGAGCAGATCAGGGTGGAGTCATCAGCATATTGTATGCAGGTGGATTTCGGGATGACTGAGTGCAGGTTATTTATGAAGATGGAAAAGAGAAGAGGACCAAGAATGGAACCCTGAGGAACACCAATGGTGTTTGAGAGCAGGCCTGATAGTTTATCTTGCCATAGGACAGCTTGTTGCCTACCAATGAGGTACGCCTTAAACCAGCTTAGTGCAGGGGTGCTAAGATATAGACTTTCTAGGGTATTAAGTAGGAGTTGGTGATTGACCATGTCGAACGCTTTTGATAGGTCAAGAAAGAGGGCGGAGGATATTAGTTTGTTGTTACGATTGTTATTAATGGAGTCAATAAAGGAAAGGAGGGCAGTGGTAGTACTATGGTAGGGGCAGAAACTATGTTGGGAGTTAGATAAGAGTCGATTAAGGGTTAAGTAGTGAAGGAGTTGTTTGTGAACACATCTTTCCATGATTTTCGCTATTGGAGACAGGATTGTTATTGGTCTGTAGTTAGATATTTCAGTGGAGGTACCTCCTTTATGAAGAGGAATGATATAAGAAATCTTCCAGGAAGAGGGAATAGTGGCTTCAGTAATAGTTCGGTTAATCAGGATGGATATAGGGTAGGCGATGACTTCAGATGCTATTTGTAAATATTCCGCTGGGAGGTGATCAGCCGCCAGGGTGGTTGGTTTAAGTTTTTTTAAGAGGGAACAAATATAGGAGGAAGAGACAGGGTTTAGGTTAAAGGAGATGAGGGCCGCTTTATGAGATTGAGAGGAAGGTGGAGCAGTGGAGGTTAGTTGGCTAGCAAGGGATTGGATAGTATCGGTGAAGAAGGAGTTAAAGGTGTTGGCTACTACCTCTGCATCTTTCCCGATGTGCTTCTCAGGGATTGGAGTGGTAGTTTTACCTGGGTGAAGGAGATTGTTAAATCCTGCCCAGAACTTCTTTGGATTGTTCTGGTGTTTATTCTGGAGGTGGCAGAAGTATTGTTTTTTGTCCTGGGTAGTGGCTGATTTGGTGGTGTTTCTTAGCTGTTGAAATTTTATGCGGTCTTGGGGGGGTTTCGTGGCTCTCCATTTGTCCCAGGCCTGGTCTCTGAGTTTCATTTTGTTTTTGGTTTCTCTAGTTAACCAGGGTGCTATACGCATTTTGGATCTGATTAGTCTGTTTGGGGCATGTGTTTCTAGTATCCTAAGGAATGTATCGTTGAAGTAGGAAACACTCTCTTCTAGGGGTAGAGATTTTAAAATAGACCAGTTGCAGGATTTTAGGTCTGCAAGGAATAATTGCGGGACAAAGTTCTTTTTGTTTCTAATTAATCTATATAAGGGGGGGTTGGAAGTTGGGCATTTATGTTTAATAATATAGGTAATTAGGTGGTCGCTGAGGTCATTGGGAAGGGTCCCAGTGGTATAGTTAATTGAATCTTTATTGGTAAGGATCCAATCGATGGTGGTTTCTTTTTGGTGAGTATTGCCCAGTCTGGTTGGACAAGGTATATTTTGGGAAAAGCCATGTAGGTTAATAGGTTGTGGGGTTGTATGGGAAGAACAGAGGGACCAGTCTATATTGACATCCCCAAGTACTATGGTTTCTTGTGGGTAACTAGTGGCTAGCCAGGACAGTGTTTGCTCAAGATTTTCTATGTTATTCCCTGGTGGGATATAAATAACAATGAGGTTGATGCATTTTTGAGTGTTTAAGCATAGCTTTAGGGCAATAAGTTCTACGTTAGAGATTATAGGAGGTTGTGTTGGGTTCTTAATGATATTCAGAGTATTCCTGAACATAACAGCTATACCTCCACCCCATTTCTTTACACGGTCGGCCCTGAAGATATTATACCCGGGAGGGAGAATCTCTTCGTCCTTAGTGGTGGGTTTTAGCCATGTTTCAGTTAGACACATAATATCAGGGCAATGAGTAGCTAACATAGCGTGCAGGTTGTGCACCTTGTTGTTAATGCTTCTTAGGTTCAGGTGTAGTACTAGAAGGGAGTCAGTAGAATTACGAGCAAATTTAGATGGGTTAGAGTCTAAGACTTTAGGGGGACCTGGATTGGGATGGATATCTCCATAAATGGTAATACTACAGGTAGATAAGTAGTCTTTGTAGTTTGAATAGTAATTTGAGGTGATTTTTATTGTTTGAAATTTTAGGGTGACGGAGGGTGAGTTGGGCTAAGTTGGGGAATTTTGTTTTAACAGTGAAAGGCGTTGGTGGGACAGATGTGTTCGAAAGAGTAGGATGGCAGTTGGTGTAGCGCTTAGGATGGGAGAACCCTATAAGAGTTTGGTTTTCATACTTTGTTAACAAATAGGCAATAAGGAGTAGTAGGGTCGTTGAGAGGAGGGTTGTAGAATAGAGGAATTTGGCCATGGTGTAAGGGTGGAAAGTGTACTAGGAAGGGAAAAGGCTTTAGTTTTGTCTTTGGAATAGGGGGAGGACCTAGAAGTGGGAGGAGTAAGGAGGAAATTGAAGGGGCGTATAGTTTGCAGAGGGGAACTTGGGAGGGGTTATCTATTGCTATAAATGTAGAGGTACTGGTGGCGGGTGGGATAAGGGGGCAGGGAGCGGGGCATACACCGCCCGGAGTTCTCAAGGTCTTAGAGCCAGCACTAGGTGAGTGAAATTACTACCAGTGCATACAGTAGAGAAGCAGTTTGGAGGGATATATTTTTCACTTCAGTTACAGAAATGATAAAGTCAGGTTCCAGTAAGCAACAACCTTATTTTGGGCTATCCAAGAGAATTGGGTAGTAGCTTCTCAAGGAGGTGAGGACTGGTCTGTGCAGACACTTTGGTTGTTGTCAGGTAGGAGCGTTTGTTCTTAGGAGCCACGCGTTGTTAGGATTAGAGTGGGGGGCTTCCTGTGATAGAAGGGAGAGAGGTAGCACAAATTAGTTTCTCCGTGTATGTAGAATAGATTCAGAGGTGTTAATGTGTTTGGTCTAGTGGGAACTCAATGCTTGGGGGTAAGTAATCAACAACAGTTATTATACAGTTAGTGTTACAGTCACTAGATAGTCAGGATCATGATAGCTCCAATGTAAGGAACAAACATGGAACTAGAAGGCAAAACACACGGTATAACAAGGCTGAGAGATTAAATTGCAAAAGCATACAGTACAAAACAATTACCCAACAATATTAGATAACAGACGCCAGTGCTACAACAAGAAACACGTGTAGACACTTTGAGATTGCTGCAACAAATCACTGATCCAGTCTAAAAGTTAAATTATGACAATATGCCATTAACTTTTTGCGTCGAGAAACGCTGGCAAGTACTTGGAGTAGACTTATAACCATTTACAAGATCAGCAGAACCATTAAGCATCTACCATAGCAAGAAAAATATTCAAAACATATGCTATCAACTCACTAAGCCAGTCGCTGAATTAGTACAAGTAAATATGACATCTGTTGTGCATAATGAATGCTAGCAAGTACATAGAGTTGCCTGAACCTTCTATCGACTAAGTCGCTATCTGGTTAAAGGAGAAGGATGCCAGATACGTGCTAGTAGCACGTGCTGCACTTGGTAGTTGTATCAGATAAGTTCAATCAAGCAGGCAGACAGACCGCTGCAAAATACTGGCATTGATAGTAAAAACAAAACTGCATATAAGAGGATTCTTTGGCTGTAATAGAAGCCGGATGATACACTGTTGAGCCAATACAAACACAATAAAGGTGCTATCTGGCTTTATCAAAACAACGCCAGATATGCGCTAACAACACATGTAGGCAGTTACTGGCAGTTAGAATACCAAGCAATAAAAAAGGATTCGCTGACAATAAAAGTAGCAGAGCGATTAGCGTTAGACCAGTACAACCACAATTTAGGCTTCTTTCACTGAATCCGAGTTACCTGGAGGCTGGAAAACACGTCCGGGCCGGAGGACAGGTAGTACCAGGAGTAGATGAGATTAAAGTTTCGCGGTAAGCCGGATGGAGTATTTGAAAACTTTCTGACGTCAGCATACACCGCCCGGAGTTCTCAAGGTCTTAGAGCCAGCACTAGGTGAGTGAAATTACTACCAGTGCATACAGTAGAGAAGCAGTTTGGAGGGATATATTTTTCACTTCAGTTACAGAAATGATAAAGTCAGGTTCCAGTAAGCAACAACCTTATTTTGGGCTATCCAAGAGAATTGGGTAGTAGCTTCTCAAGGAGGTGAGGACTGGTCTGTGCAGACACTTTGGTTGTTGTCAGGTAGGAGCGTTTGTTCTTAGGAGCCACACGTTGTTAGGATTAGAGTGGGGGGCTTCCTGTGATAGAAGGGAGAGAGGTAGCACAAATTTGTTTCTCCGTGTATGTAGAATAGATTCAGAGGTGTTAATGTGTTTGGTCTAGTGGGAACTCAATGCTTGGGGGTAAGTAATCAACAACAGTTATTATACAGTTAGTGTTACAGTCACTAGATAGTCAGGATCATGATAGCTCCAATGTAAGGAACAAACATGGAACTAGAAGGAAAAACACACGGTATAACAAGGCTGAGAGATTAAATTGCAAAAGCATACAGTACAAAACAATTACCCAACAATATTAGATAACAGACGCCAGTGCTACAACAAGAAACACGTGTAGACACTTTGAGATTGCTGCAACAAATCACTGATCCAGTCTAAAAGTTAAATTATGACAATATGCCATTAACTTTTTGCGTCGAGAAACGCTGGCAAGTACTTGGAGTAGACTTATAACCATTTACAAGATCAGCAGAACCATTAAGCATCTACCATAGCAAGAAAAATATTCAAAACATATGCTATCAACTCACTAAGCCAGTCGCTGAATTAGTACAAGTAAATATGACATCTGTTGTGCATAATGAATGCTAGCAAGTACATAGAGTTGCCTGAACCTTCTATCGACTAAGTCGCTATCTGGTTAAAGGAGAAGGACGCCAGATACGTGCTAGTAGCATGTGCTGCACTTGGTAGTTGTATCAGATAAGTTCAATCAAGCAGGCAGACAGACCGCTGCAAAATACTGGCATTGATAGTAAAAACAAAACTGCATATAAGAGGATTCTTTGGCTGTAATAGAAGCCGGATGATACACTGTTGAGCCAATACAAACACAATAAAGGCGCTATCTGGCTTTATCAAAACAACGCCAGATATGCGCTAACAACACATGTAGGCAGTTACTGGCAGTTAGAATACCAAGCAATAAAAAAGGATTCGCTGACAATAAAAGTAGCAGAGCGATTAGCGTTAGACCAGTACAACCACAATTTAGGCTTCTTTCACTGAATCCGAGTTACCTGGAGGCTGGAAAACACGTCCGGGCCGGAGGACAGGTAGTACCAGGAGTAGATGAGATTAAAGTTTCGCGGTAAGCCGAATGGAGTATTTGAAAACTTTCTGACGTCAGCATACACCGCCCGGAGTTCTCAAGGTCTTAGAGCCAGCACTAGGTGAGTGAAATTACTACCAGTGCATACAGTAGAGAAGCAGTTTGGAGGGATATATTTTTCACTTCAGTTACAGAAATGATAAAGTCAGGTTCCAGTAAGCAACAACCTTATTTTGAGCTATCCAAGAGAATTGGGTAGTAGCTTCTCAAGGAGGTGAGGACTGGTCTGTGCAGACACTTTGGTTGTTGTCAGGTAGGAGCGTTTGTTCTTAGAAGCCACGCGTTGTTAGGATTAGAGTGGGGGGCTTCCTATCGGATTAATTTGATTACTGCATTCAGTCCCCGGTTTAATGCGAGAGCCAACCATATTCAAGATGTCCATCAGGATGGGGTGTGATAATGCCATATATGCCTGGCATAGATATCCCCTCAGTAGCCTGTAGGAGACAGACTACAGGGATAGGGCACTGAGGTGGTCTGCATTGGACATGTTATTTACATCCTTTATTTTTTAGTGAGGAACTTCTGTGGATGTTTTAGTTGTTAGATGTGCTTGGTTCGGTACATAACAAAGAGGCATTGTACTCAGTGGTAGGTCTGATGAATGCCGAGTACAGTGGAGCAATGACCTCTTTGGACCTAGTTGCCTTACTTTTGTTTATAAGTTGCACAACATAGAATGGTTTCCTTACTACTGTAGATATGATGGTCAATGACTGGATTACTGTCTGTGTGTGTCTCCAAGTTTCTGACTACTTGGTCACCGCTTAGGAGTATGTTGTCAATATGATAGTTACCAGGGGTTGATGATTTCCCGAAGGATACTATTATGCATTTCTTCGGATTTAGTTTTAATCCATGGTTCTAACACCAGTTATTTGTCTGTGTTAGTGGGGGAGTCTATGACTACTGCAAATGTGCAATCATCTGAAAATGTAGACACCCAGAGGCTATAGACACAGACATCAAATTCAGAGAAGTAAGTGCAAAAAAGAGCAGTCCCGGGACCAATCCCTGAGGATGTCACTTGTGACTGGCCTCTTTATAGAAGTGGTCTTTCCAATTCTAACTTCCTGCATCTTGTCTGTGATACAGCTGTCTGTCCATTGGATAATATAAGACTTTATACCTAATCTGTTGAGATCATCAACAATTCCCAAGTGGGGTATTATGTCAAAAGCCTTGACCAGGTCAAGGAAGGCAGTATGAACCATTTTGCCCTCATCCATTACTTTGGTGATCTTCTAAAAGAAGTCCACCAGGTTGAGTAGGCATGACCTGCACTTTATGAAACCAAATTGGGTTGGATCCACTATCTGGAGGTTTCATATGTCATTATTGATCACTTCCATGATAATTCTTTACATGGCTTTGCATGTCAAACTAGTGAAACTTATAAGTCTGTAGTTTCCAGGGTCTGCATATGGGCCACCTTTGTGCAGAGGGATGATTGTTGCTGTTCTCCATTCATAGGGCATAATGGCTCATAAATGGAGAACAGCAACAGTCATGAGGCATAAAGCCTTCTTGGAGGCTACAGTTGAATAGCAATTCCAGATGGCCTGATAAATCATGTTTCATGCTATTTAGAATGCAGTGTGTAGCTACTGTATTTTTAGATGAGAGTTTAGGCTGTGGTAGTGAGACTATGTCTAAGGAACTTGTTTTTACATATCCCTGCCATACTAGTGAAATCAGGGGAAAGGAAAATACTTTTTAATATTCCTTTATTTTTCTTTCTGTAACCTGTTTTATTATAAGCAATAAGTGAAAAACTACACTCGATGGTCACTTTTTAGCAAAGACCAATTTCTGTCAGAGGATGTGATCTTGTGCTTACCCCTATCATCTAAGGTGAATTTAGTGTTTAATAACTAGAGGGATCCTGCCTGTAGAATATAGGTTATATCATGATAAATGTTAACGAGCTCACTAGAGACCATGGCACTGTGGGTTATCTGCTACATGTCCTTACAGTGTTTGATCTAGATATACAGTTCATGAAAACTAGCCATGCACTCGCAGTGTCTCTGTGTTACATATTCACTATTTGGACAAACCCATACACATCATATGGAGACAGATGTGGAATGTATATTTGCAGTATTGAAAAAATCTGTTGGATTTGGAATAAAAATAGTTAAAAGTACAGAAGCATACTTTAATTTGGAGAACAACCAAAGTGTAACAACCAGAAACTGCTAGGGGGTTTAGCTGAAAACAGAAAGCTTTAGATTCAGAAGTGTGATTCATTCTTCATTGCAAGTAGAGCAGACAAGAAGCCTAAAAACTATTGTGCAGTCCCTTACTGCATATCACTGGGGAAGAATTATCGAAGGTTTTAAACTGTTTCACTTTCCTTAAAAAGATAAACTCAAAACTGTAGCAAATAAAGAACTCCAGGAAATATTATGATTTTAGAAATAATTTAGCATTTAGTTATTATTTGTTCAAGGACATAATAATCTGCAAACTATTAATAAAGAATAGAGCTAAAGGCTATGAATTTTTCAAGCAGTGATGTCACTTAACTAGACATCCTTAATTCACCGACACCTCACTCAAAACTATCTCATGCTTCGTGTGCTAACACTATCCTACATACATCTGTTCTAAAATGTAGTTCCTCTGGTTCCTTTTGTAAAACCCTCCTTATCCCCTCACCCTCCTCTTTCTCCTTTGCAGCCATTTATCCCTTCTCACTATCCCTTCCTTTATATTTACTACTCCCTTTCCGATATCCCTTCCTTTATATTTACATCTCCCTTCCCACTATCCCTTCCTTTATATTTACGTCTCCCTTCCCACTATCCCTTCCTTTATATTTACTACTCCCTTTCCGATATCCCTTCCTTTATATTTATGTCTCCCTTCCCACTATCCCTTCCTTTATATTTATTTCTTCCTTCCCACTATTCCTTCCTTTATATTTACTTCTCCATACCCACTGTCCCTTCCTTTATATTTCCTTCTCCTTCCCCACCGTCCCTTTCTTTCTATTTACTCCTTCCTTCCCACTGTCCCTTCTTTTATATTTACTTCACTCTTCCCACTGTCCCTTCCTTTGTATTTACTTCTCGTTTCCCACTATTCCTTCCTTTATATTTACTTCTCCCTTCCCACTATCCCTTCCTTTATATTTACTTCTACCTTCCGACTCTCCCTTCCTTTATATTTATGTCTCCCTTCCAACTTTTCCTTCCTTTATATTTACTTCTCCCTACCCACTGTCCCTTTTTTTATATTTACTTCTCCCTTCCCACTCTCCCTTCCTTTATATTTACTTCACTGTTCCCACTGTCCCTTCCTTTATACTTACTTCTCTCTTCCCATTGCTCCTTCCTTTACATTTACTTCTCTGTTCCCACTGTCCCTTCCTTTATGTTTACTTCTCTCTTCCCACTATCCCTTCCTTTGTATTTACTTCTCCATTCCCACTATCCCTTCCTTTATATTTACGTCTCTCTTCCCACTGTCCCTTCCCTTATATTTATTTCTCCTTTCCCGCTGTTCCTTCATTTATATTTACTTCTCTTTTCCCACTGTCCCTTCCTTTATATTTACTTCTCCTTTCGCACTGTCCCTTCCTTTAGATTTATTTCTCCCTTCCCACTATCCCTTTCTTCATATTTACTTCTTCCCTCCCACTATCCCTTCGTTTAGATTTACTTCCATTTACTTACTTTTTCTTTATCATCCTTTTTATAATATAGTTCATTCAGTCTTTCATCCTCTCCTTGCTGCTAACGAGAGGTTATTGTACATATCAGTTATTTTTAGGATTATAGATTGTCTAGTAGTCTCTGCTTTACTTTGTAACTAACTTGAGCCTAAGGCAATGTTTCTTAATTTGCTGTCAAAGGATGTCATCTCCATCGATGACACAACATGCTCCACCAGACATCCTAATCTCTGACTCTCCATCATGAAGATACTTGAATGCTTGTATTTCCCATTGTTACTATTTTAATATTTTTTGTTTGTTAGTTTTTTAATTTGTTTTCAAAATATGCAACTTGACTGTAGCTTGTAGATGCTCTTCGTGTTTCACTGTTGCAGTCATCACATGTGGGTTATCCCTGCTGGGTAGCCTTTGGCTGGCCCAAATACCAGAGTAAAGTATTTCCCTCCTGCATTGGCTGGAGTTTGCTTGAGACTAACTTCAGGTCATCCAGGCTATAAAGAGAGGCAGCCGATGCCATTACATCGGTCTTTCTTACCGTGGAGCCCGAAGCAGAAGCAGTTTGCAAGTGTGTCGGTTGGCCATTGCGAGAGTGAGGGAGAAAACTGCTAAAGCTAAGTGCCCCATTGGAGATTCTTTTCTTGCACTTAACCGATGTCCGAGAAAGTAAATAACTGACTCTGCTGTGGAAAACAAATACCACACCGAGACTTTCATAATCTGCGCGTAACTTGTTTAGGCCCAGACCACGAATTCCCAGGGTGTTGGTTCTGTGCCTTATTTAATTCTAGGACCATCAGTAGAAGAGCTGATTTTGTAGCTAGGCATTTCAGAGAGAGTAGTTACCAACATGAAATGGTGTCTGTCAGTTAGTCTACTGTGGAAATTCCTAAAAAGAGAAAAGAAAAGGAAAGACATAGATTGCAGAAGTTTAGGGCTACAGACGATTCAAACCTGAAGTCAGCCAGCCTACCATCCACTAGCACAGCCATACTCAGTGAGATGCATATGCAGCCCCTGACAACAGCTGTAGAGCCATCGCGGGCCTCTACACAGACCCTTTTGTAGCCTGGTGCACTGCCAGATCAGGCTTCCCCTTTTGAATTGTCGATCACCAGCCCCACGATTGGATCCGTAGCCGCTTTGCAGGCAATGTCTTCTGAGGAGGCCTTTTGGATGACTGATGCCAGATAAAGACTGATGGCCATGCCACCAGACAAAACCATACCTAGGCCCATTGCATCACTGAGGCCTAAGAGCAAGACCACCCCTAGAGAAAACCCTTCCTCGGTGCGAAGTCACCAACTGCCTACCACTCAGCCTGCTCAGTCTCAGCAGTTACTTAGAATGGATGAGGATTTAATCTCTGTCATCGGGGGTAACCAGTCCGCTCATGCTACCCCAGCCAAAAGAAAAAGGGACCTTTCTCCAGAAGTGCTCTCAAAGCCAGAGTCTGAGGACTCTGAATTTCTGGAATTAGACACTGAACAACAGTCCCTAGCAGCCTTCGAGGATTCAGATGCTGAGGAATCCATTCTTTCTGCATCGCCTCCTGAGGGCTTCTCATTTGGGGAGACCTTAAACTCTCTCAGAGAGCATTTCCATTGGGAGGCTCAGGACTACCCCCAATCAAAGAAGAGATTGAGAGAGTTCCTGGACTTGCCACAACACAAAACCTTAGCCATTCCTCCCATTCTGGATGTAGTGGAGATGGAGTCTGATCTCACTCCTGATGCACTACCCCCTGCTCCCAGAAATCCTGATAAATATTACAGATTGCCAGATACCCACAGGTATTTGTTCAAGAACCCTGCAGCTGATACAGAGGTCATTACTTAGAGAACCAGGAGGGCTAGAGCCAGTTTCTCCAAAAATCCAATACCTGCTGACAAGGAAAGCAGAGCCTCGGACCGATGGGGTAAAAAGGTCTACACTTCAGCTACTTTAGCCATTAGAGCTCTCAACTACCAATTTCATATGCTCAGATATCAACAGTCATTCGAAGACATGCATAGTTGAGAGAGCAACCTTTGCCTGATCAGGTTAAATCAGAACTTTTGGATGCCCCCTTGTATAGGGAACAATTGTTCGACCCTAAGGCAGAGGAAGTAATTAAGAAAATGGAAGACAAAGCCAAGTCTATGCAGATGGTCAAAGACTTCCTGTAGGTACAACCACCCAGATTCAGCAGGAACTTTCCTACCAAACACTGGTCCTTTCCTGCCCAAGCTAAAGCTGTGCAAAGGAAAGATGCAGAGATAGGACCTCCAGGCAACAGCAGCAAAGCCAGCAGAGGCCTAGACAGTGGACCTCTTCTGTGCCTAGACAAGGGAATTCTAAGTCCACTCCCTACCCTAAGGACTCACAATCACTCCCCCTCTCCCTTCTGCCAACCACCCACAGGTTAGGAAGAAGGCTTTCTCTATTCTTAAACAAGTGACAAGCCATCACAACAGATCAGTGGGTCCTAAACATCATTTCCCAATGGTACAGATTCTCTCTCACAGACAACCTCAGACTATCAGGGTTTCCAGACATACCAATAAATCAGATTCAAAAATGTGCTCAAGGAGTAGTAGAGCCAATGCCAGAGGACCAAGTGGGAAAAGGTTTTACTCAAGGTTGTTCCTTGTACCCAGAAAAGAGGGCATCTGGCACTCTATTCTAGAATTATCTACATTAAATCTGTCCCTCCTAGTGCCAAAATTCAAAATGCTAACCTTTTAAAAGCTCTTGCCAATGTTGACACCAAATGCTTGGCTAGTGACCCTAGATCTGAAAGATGCCTACCTTCATATCCACATAAGCGAGTCCTGCAGGAGTTTCCTATGCTTCAGAGCAGGCTCAGAGCACTTTCAGTTCTCTGCTCTGCTCTGCCCTTTGGCTTATCAACTGATCCCAGAGTCTTCACCAGGTGCCTGGCTCCTGTCATTGCCTTTTGAAGACAGCAAAACATACAGATCTACCCCTGTCTGGATGACTGTCTCATCTAGGAGGACACCAAGGAGAAACTCTTACAGGATCTCTCCTTTGTCCAAACCCTCCTAACCTCTCTGGGATTTACTATCAACAGGGAAAAACCCCAGTTCCAACCAACACGTCATTATTTCTTAGTAGCTCTCCTGGACACCTCTATCCAAAGAGCTTTCCTCTCTCCAGAGAAGCAGAGCTTTCTCCCCTGATACTTTTCTCAGCTAGCTCGCAGAACACACCTCACAGCAAGGACATTTCTGCAAGCACTCGGGTACATGGCATCCTGCATCCTTTTGGTGTCTTTGGCCAGGCTCCACATGAGAAAACTACAATGGTACCTCAGAAACCTATGGTGCCAGCATTCACAGTCACTGGAGCACCAGCTGCCTCTGATCCTTTGCTTAAGAAGGAATTCTTATGGTGGGCAGAAATCTGTACCCTGAACAGGGGCTTACCCTTTATCACTATTCCCCAAGGTCAGGTCATCAACACCGATGCCTCAGATGCAGCCTAGGGGGCTCACCTAGGAGACATGTGCACTCAGGGTGTCTAGGACCAGGGAGATCTAACCCTCCATATCAACCTGAAGGAAATGAGAGCAATGCACAGGGCTGTTATAGCTTTCAAGACCCACCTCAAGCCAGGAGTGCTCTTGATCAAAACAGACAACACCACTGTCATGTGGTACAGCGACAAACAGGGGGGAAAACACTCCTACCCCCCCCTTTGTCAAATAGCTGTGGTTATCTGTCAGACAGCTTCAATAATGGAACTACATCTGATAGCCCAGTCCATTCCAGGGGAACACAAAACCCTGGCAGACCACCTCAGCAGAAGTATTCTGAACCTCCACAAGTGGCAGCTACACAAGGAGATCTTCCTCAGCATCATACACCTCTGGGGGATGCCAGAGGTAGACGTCTTTGCTACAATAGAAAACAAGCAGCTGTCCAGGTTTTGCCCCAGGTAGTTCCACACATGAGCTTGGAAGGTGGACACTCTCTGCTTTCACTGGAGCAACCTCTTTGTGTATGCCTTCTCTCCATTGCCACTGATTTCCAGGGTACTTCTAAAGATCAGTGAGGAAGGTCTAAGGGCTATCTTCATTGCCTCAAACTGGCCCAGGCAGCACTGGTACCCCTTACTCCTCAGCCTGACCAGGGAACTACCCATGAGTCTGCATCTCACAACAAAATGCTAACCCAAAAAAAAGGGTCAGTACTGCATACAAATCTTCAAACACTCAGCCTATCAGCATGACTTTTATCCCAGAGGTAAATATCAGGCCAATCTTTGAGCAAGCAGGTCCTGGATATCATTAAGAAGGCCAAGAGGCCCAGCACCCAGAAATCCTGTTCCGCAAAATAGAAAAGATTTACTACCTGGTGCCACAATAAGGGTCAAAACAGCACCCAGGCCACTCTCTCTCTCTGGTTCTGGACTACCTAGCAGAGCTTGTGCAGAAGGGATTATCATACTCCTCAATCAAAATTCATGCCTCAGCTATCTCTGCTCATTCCCCACAATGCTACCTTTGTTCTCCCATCCCTTGTTAAAATGATTCCTTAGAGGGGTGGCACACATCAGACCACCTAGAAGACCACCCACTCCAGTATGGGACCTGAACTTTGTCCTAGAAAAACTGACTTTACCTCCTTTTGAACCAGCTGCCTCAGCAGAATTGAAGCACCTCTCTTGGAAGACTGCCTTTCTGCTGGCCATAACCTCAGCCAGGAGAGTTTCTGAGCTTCAGGCTCTCATGGCCATTGAACCATTCATTATCTTCCATGCAGACAGGGTGTCTCTTAGAAACAACCCCTCCTTTATGTCTAAGGTGGTATCTGACATGGCTCTTAATCAGGCTATCCATCTCCCTACATTCTTTCCAAACCCACAAAATAGGAGGGAAAGGATCCTCCATACATTAGATGTTCACAGACAGCTTGGATACTACCTGGATAGGACCAAGTCTTTCAGAAAGACTGACCGGCTGCTGGTCAGCTTCACCCCAGGGGCAGAGGGTAACCTATATCCAAGCAGACCATTTCTAAATGAATATCACACTGCATCCATTTCTGCTACTCCTTTCATGGGAACATACCTCCCATATCAGTCAGAACCCAGTCTACTAGGGCAGCATCAACTACTACTGCCTTCCTTGAGGGCATTCTACCAAGAATATTTTAGAAGCTGCCACCTGGACATCTGTTCATACCTTAACAAAACACTACCAACTGTTTATTTTCTGCAAATCCAGGGCAGACTTTGCTTCAGCAGTCTTGCAGGACATTGTGGCTTCCACTTAAAGCAGTGCAAGCCCATTTATGCCTCCTTCCCTTCCGTCCTTCCACCCTAATTTTCAGCTTTAAGAATCTTCCCACAAGTGATGACTGCAACAGTGAAACATAAAGAACATAGTACAGTTGTGTACACTTACCGTAAATGTAGATTTTTGAGTGTATTCACTGTTGCAGTCCTGTTTCCCCTCCCATCTTCCCCCTCTTTATTGTCATCATAGCTTATAGCCTTCCCCAGGTTGGCCCTCTTCAGGCCTTCTTGGCAGGGCTCATAGGTTGGGGGCAAGAAAAATGATGTAATGGTGTTGGCTGCCTCTCTTTATAGCTCTGATGACCTGACGTCAGTCTCAGCTAACCTGCAGCCGACGCAAGAGGGAAATCCTTTACTCTGGTATTTGGGCTGGCTGAGGGTTACCCAGCAGGGATAACCCACAAGTGATGACTGTAACAGTGAATACACTCGAACATCTCCATTTATGGTAAGTGTACACAACTGTACTTTGCTGAACTTCTGATTTTTATTACTATTCACTTTTTCTTTTTCTGCAACCACAGGACATGCCTGAAAAAAAATTTATTGTGACAGACCTCCACTCCAGAAAACAAATGTATATATGTAATTAAATAAATGAATGCTGTTATTTATTACAATGACAAAATATTTTAGGTATTGGAAATTATGAAACAAGTTGCAGGCTTTTAAGATACACAGACCCAACATTATCAAAGGCTGTAGATGTGTGCAGAAGTAAACTTTCTAGTGCATAGTTAAGTGAGGCAATGGATGTGTGTATGTAAAATAAAATGTGACTCAATTTAGGGAAGATGAAAATTAATATGAGAATGTGTTGCAGCATTAATAGATATATAGGTCAAATCCAAGTGTGCATATAGCATAACAACAAAGGAGAGAAAATAAATAACCGTAAGGCACACAAAAAGATTATACAATTAAAATTTAAGTCTTATGAAACAGGTTTGGCTGAAAATCTGAGAATATACACTGCTCTATATTTATCACATTTTGCAGTCTGTGCTAGAAAGAAACATTTTAAGATGTGTAAAAGGAAAACTTTGTTCAAAAATGTATATTTACTGAACAGAAGAATGAAAATTAAGTACTTCTCAGACTTAGTGAAGTAAGAAGAGCTGTATCAGAGAATGATAAAATGATTCCCCTGCATGAGGAAGGATCTTCCTTAGACGGAGGTAATTACAGACCTATAAGTCTGAACAGTGTCAGATACAAAGTCATTGAGTCTTATTATGGAAATGAATCCAACAGTACATAGGGAACCACCAAACACTGGAGCCATCAACATTTAGATTAATCAAGTACAGGTCATGCTTTCTTAGACTGGTGGATTTTTTGCAAATGTCACCAAAGCAATGGATGAAAGCTGATTAAGTGACTGGGGAAGCTACCTACCTGATATGAGCTGGAATGTCCTTGGATGTGGCACTCCCACACCACTCACCAGCCTCAGCCACAGCAATGGACATTATGCCAATAGGCTGGTGCTGATTTTCCTGCTGCTCATGTGGATCATGAAGACCTGCATTAAGTAGACACAAGTGAGAAACCTCATATTAGTGATGAGGCCCAAGAGTTTATACAGCATATTTAAATCAGGGAAAGAGACAGATGCTATTAGTCCAACTAGTCCCACTGTGCCCAAAGCACCTGGTGCCTCCTGTAGCAGCTGGCAGCATTTTCTGTATGTTCTGCCTGATTATGGGGATATGCAAATGAGACTGCAACAATACATCTACTTGGACATGTGAAAAGAAACAATATCTTTAAATGATTCCCAAAGCCCAACATAGAGATGTTCTAGGCTGTGCATGTGCAAAGAAGCATCAAGACATCATGTTACTATGTTGCAAGATAGAAGTTACAATGACGGAGCTACACTAATACTACTGGCTGCAGTGAAGAAGATAGCCACAGTAAATACACCTTTGTGCAATGGTGCAGAAACTTGAAACGGTATCCAATATGTCCCAGGGTCTTATCCCTGTATATGGCCCATCAAAACTACCTAGTACCACAACTCAGCAGCATCCAAAAAGCTGCACTCAACAGACACACACTCCCCAACAGCAACCAGAAGATCCTATGATCTTTTACACCAGATAAAATGGAAATCAAGAAGATAACTATTGCAAACATAAAAAAATAACTTACTGTACTATTCAGGCTGCCTTGCCTAACCTCTGACTCCCATGATTAGAGATCTCAAGCTTGATGGTGGTGTAGATCATTGTATTGGTGCCTGCACTGATCACCAGTATATGGGATGCTGGTCTCCCTGGACAGCAAAGCTTCCAGATTATACCAGATATTGGCTTCATGTTAAGTTATCAAAAGTAATTTTATTGAATGGAAAAAAAAATGTTCATCAAACACCACCTATGACGAAAAACTCAGCAGTTTTGTTTTGCAGGGGGCAAGCCCCCCTACTCCCACATGTGGGGGGGGCACCTCCACATATATATCAACTCAACTACAAGGTCAGGAAATAAAAAATAACCTCCTAAATGATAAAACTGTGCCAAAAATCAAGGAATTCAAACAATATGAAAAAAGTCAGACACTGTACCATGGCTATCCACAAACTCGAATGACAAGTGTAAAAGAATACACTTTAATCAAAGATAAGTGCTTCCACAATTCTAAATTGCTTCTTCAGATCAAACACCAGAGAAAAAAGAATATCTTAAATAGTACATCCTATTAAGCAATTAAACAATTAAATCAATGGTGCAATCACCTCATTCAAAAAAACATTCAAAGATGTCACTAATAAAAATAAAAAAATCACTGGTTAGAAAACACTCAAAAATATATAATACAAGCATATCATTATTTCTTCAAAGGTCTACTATTCAATTCTGGTTTCAATGGTAGTATGCCATTTAAACCCGAGCCTCTATCTGCCCTTTGGGAAAGAATAAGAGACCATATATGTTGCACTAATAAGGGACTGGAATATAGTGCACTGGCAAAGCATAGTAAATATGAGGGGGGGATATGCATAGGTTTTTGTTTCAGGTATTAATAACAGTAACTGAAGGAATGAGATTAGGTGACCGGATAAACAATACTAAACGTAGTGAAACAAGATGGTTTAAATGACATAGTACCACTGAAACCACAACTGAATAGTAGAACTTTGAAGAAATAATGATATATCTGTATTATATATTTTTTGAGTGTCTTCTAAACAGTGATTTATGTTTTTTATTAGTGACATCTTTAAATGCCTTTCACAGAGTTAAATGCTTTTTTGAATGAGATGATTGCACCATTGATTTAATTGTTTAGCTGCTTAATAGGATGTACTATTTAAGATGTTATTTTTTCTCTGGTGTTTCATCTGAAGAAGCAATTTAGAATTGTGAAAGCATTTATCTTTAATTAAAGTGTTTTCTTTTACACTTGTCATTTGAGTTTGTGGATAGCCGTGGTGTGCCTGACATTTTTCCTATCAACTACAAGGTCACACAACACTGTCAGCAAAATTAATTTCAGTGAGCAGCACTTGCTCTTTTTGTATTCTCTGAAATTATGTTTGATGATATGACATACTCACACAGACATCCACTTTCCTGAAAGCACCTGCACAGGGTTCCAACAACCTTTTCCTTAACTGCTGTGTATGAGATAAAGTATAATTGTATTTTCCTTTGCATACCAATCAGGGTCTATCTATAAAACATTGACATCAGCAGCCATCTCCATGAATGTGTTACAAAAGAAAATGGCTGCATGGGAATCGAACCCTATATGGGACTCTAAATCATTTTATCACACCCTAGCACCTCATAGATAATGAGTATGACACCATGCACAGTTTGCATGAATGAGCATGCATGCAAAACTAGCCAGTGACATGCAGCTGAATGTATGCTTGCCTCAAGTTGCTGGTCCCTTTTGCAAAACAGTGTGATTCATAGGCAAAAATGAATGTCTGTAGGTGATCCATCATTTTGGATACCAATTCATACATCAAGGTATATGAGCAGATTTATTTCAGCAACTTGAATCACTTCCTGCCAGCAAAGAAGAATTTTCCTACCAGAGTCTGATGGTAAAGCCACCACAAACACTGTGACACAATCTCAGGACACATTGGCACTGTCTATCTTACACCTGGTGGACATGTTCCCTGTCTTAACCTCTGTTGACCTGTGGTTTATACACAATGTATAAGATGATGCTGTACATACCCACCAACCTCCCAACAAACTGCACAGCATGGGGACCACCACTTTCACTACTGGTGGACAGGAGGGGGTGAATAAGGGTATTACATCTGATATAAGGATTCATACTGTACAGCGGGAATATCAGTGCAACACAATGTCATCCAAAGCCCAACCAGCCCTTGACATGCAAGTAACTCTCATCCTCAGCCAACCGATATGCATGGTGATAATCACACCACAGTCCATAGCTACAAATGCAAAAAGAGAGATATTCAATATTATGCATGACATTTAGGAGACTTTGGAAGCCAGGGATTAAGCTATAATTGGCATTCTGTACTCCATGGAGGAATATATTATTGCCATGGCAACCTTCATATGCATGTTATCCATTGGAGCCATTAGTACCATGCTTCCTTGAATTGCCTGTAGCCACAGGCACTGAGGTACTTGTAGGGGTCACACCGAAAGATCATAAGCAATGTACACACATACTTGCCACAGTTGTAGTTTCACCATACATACAAAATTGACAGGGTTGCCTACACCACAGTCCTACATAATGAAAGCCAGTATGTGTATGACCCCTGTACAGTTCCTGCCAGCAGTTTTTACATGCCTGTGTCCTGGGGCATCTATATCTCCACTGCTTTCACTATAGTAGGGCAATGTTGCATGGTCTCATTGCTCTTTTCCCATAGTTCCTGCCTTTGACACTGTTACCCACTCAGACATAATAGATAAACTATCTCAGCTAGGCTCAGTCTGTATGTTACCAGATGGGTAGCAAACTGGCTCACTGATAGAAACCACCTAGTCAAAATAGGGGGAGCCTCCTCAAGTAGTAGACCCATAACAAGTGGCATACCCCAGGGATTGGTCTTGGGGCCTCTGTTATTTGGGATAAACTTTTCTGAGATGCAGGCTAAACCCAGTGGGTTATGGCTGACCAAGTTTGCAGATGATTGCAAGCTGAGCGCTGTCATCAATTGCCCTAGTGATGTGGACTTCCTCCAAGAGGATCTCATCCAAATAAATGACTGGTGCCAGAAGCATGGCCCCAAACTGAATACCAAAAAATGCATCATCATCTCCCTTGGTGAGGGTGACATCCCCACAAATGATCACATTAATAACAACATTATAAGCACGCAGTCAGTCGTGAGGGATTTGGGCATCTAAGTTGATAGCAACCTGACTTTTCGCCACCATGTTGCTTCTGTTGTACAGAAAACTTTCTACATGGCCCACCTTATAAGTAAGGATATCTCATCCAGGGACAAGGAGGTCATAATATCCCTGTATTCTTCCCTTATAAGGCCCATTATTGAGTACAATGCCCCTTTTGGCATGTACCTTGCAAAACACTTGCAGCAGCTGGAGAGACCACAGAGATCACTAGGAGAATCCAGGTCCTCAAGCATCTATCCTACACTGACAGGCTAAATGTAACCTGGCCATGTAACCTGGACCAGAACACCAAAGGCGGAGGTGTGTCCATATTCATTAAGGATATCCACACCTCCAGGATAGTTGCTCAGCATAATGCATCCAAGGTTATCCAAGTGCAACTAACTCTGGGCAAAACTGCAATCCAAATTGTAGCTTACTACAGATCCCCCACCATGCCCCAAGACTCCCACTCCTCTTTTCTTGATGTACTGGAAAATATTAGGGTTCAACAAAACACCCTAATAATGGGCGATTTCAACTACCCCACCATTAACTGGGAAAACTATTTGTGTACCAACTTCTTCACACAATGAATGAGTTGGTAAAATTCCTCCAATGCCCTGGATCAACTTATCCACACCCCCACCAGGGGCAACAGTATCCTAGACCTAGTCATTACCAACATGAGTGACCAGTGGTCCACACCTGAAGTCAACTCCTCGTTGGTCCGATCTGACCATAAGCTAATCACCCTTGATTTCCACATCCTGCTCCCACCCCCATTAAGGAAACCACGGTAAAAAAATTTCTCCAAAGCCATCTTCATGCTTCTTAAGATAGAAGTGGTGAACTTCATGACACCCATGCAGATGGACAATACAGTTACGACTGCTGAATCCTACACAAAGGCACTCTATAAGCACTTACACGAGTGCATGGATCGTGCTATCCCAAACAGAACCAAGATACTATCCTCCAAAAAAAGGAAGCCAATCTGGTGGTCCGCTGCCATAAACAAACTGTACAACAGAAGGAAGAAATTGTTGCAAAATAGAGTAAAATCCTATGAGTGGAGGAGCTGCCTGGTCAGCCTCAGTAAGAAAAAACGAAAAAAGCAGCACACACTGGATAAGAACTGATTTTTTACTGGATTCTGGTACCTCGGCCTTCGCCTTCACATGGAAGCATGTGAAGGCGAAGGCCGAGGTACCAGAATCCAGTAAAAAATCAGTTCTTATCCAGTGTGTGCTGCTTTTTTCGTTTTTTGTGGAGATATTAGTGGATTGTGGATCCAGTGGAGTTTGTTTTTTCTTGTTCAGCCTCAGTAAGAAGCTGCAATCCCTTATAAGATCCTCCACAGTTAGATATGAAAACAAAATCACCACTGATTCTAAGGACAACCACAAAGCATTCTATAGCTATGTCAGAACTCTCAATGGCAACACCCAGATCTGCTCTGAGTTACAGCACAATGGCACGAAAATTACAGAACCAACTGATATTGCCAACATCCTGGCAGGTAGATTCAGTGCTAACTTTACCCCCCTCACCCCCTAAAGGGCCCATATCTATACAGGAAGAATGCAGAGTCCCTGTAATCACAACTACAGAGGTAAAAGCTGCACTCTCTAAAGCCAAAAACACAGCATCCATGGGACTGGACAACATCCCAGGCTGCATTTTACATGAACTTCAGAACAAACTGGCTCCCCACCTAACCACCATGTTCAATCATAGCCTCACATCAGGCTTTGTGCCCACTGAATGGCGTACAGCAACAGTTATCCCACTCCACAAAGAGGGAGCCACCACTGATTCCCGGGAACTATTGCTCTATTAGCCTGACAAGCCTGTACTGCAAGGCCATGGAACGTATCATCATGGGACTCATAAACAAAGACATTGGTAACCTCCAAACTCTGGACCCCACCCAGTTTGGGTTTGTGAAAGGCAGATCATGCCTCCTGAACCTGATCAACTTCTTTGAGGCAGTCACCAAAGCCGTAGATGAGGGTAAGGTGGTTCACACAGCCTATCTTGACCTCGCCAAGGCTTTTGACACCATCCCCCATTCTGGAATTATAGCTAAACTCACTAAGCTAGGTATAAATCCCTACGTCACAAGATGGGTTGCCAACTGGCTCACTGACAGAACCCACACTGTAAAAGTTGCACACTCCAAATCTGACCTCAAACCAGTGACAAGTGGAGTACCACAGGGTTCAGTCCTGGGACCTCTCCTGTTTGGTATCTACTTCTCTGAAGTACAGACTAACACAGACAGCCTCTGGCTAACATAGTTCACAGATGACTGCAAACTAGGAACCATAGTCAACTCCCCAAATGATGTGGAAATCCTACAGAAGGGCCTCGCTGCGACAGATGCCTGGTATCAGAACCATGGCCTCAAGCTCAATGCCAAAAAGTGCATTGTCATCCCCTTTGGTAAAAACTCTGTAGCCATGAACTACTACATAGACAGCAGTCTACTTAACACCGAATGTGTGAAGAGACCTTGGGACCCAGGTGGACAGTAGTCTGCCCTTTGATAGTCACATTATCACAGTAGTCGGGAAGTCCTTCTACATGGCACACCTCATCATCAAAGAATACTCATCCAGGAAAAAAGAGGTCATTGTTCACCTCTACTCAACACGTATTAGACCCGTTATAGAGTACAACGGCCCTTTTGGAATGTACCTGACAAGACATCTGCAGCACCAGGAAAGGCCACAGAAGTACCTCACAAAGAGGATTACTGGCCTCAAACAGATGCCCTACACTGACTGTCTCAAAAAACTCCAGCTTTACTCCATAGCATTTCGCCTAGGTGATCCCTGCTTAACATATAAAGCTATGTCAAACCCAGAGCTGTTGGACATGCTATACCTAAAGAAATCCCAATCCCTCCGAGCTACATGGTTTAGGGACCTAAACCTTGTCACCACAATAAACAGGACATGCTGGAGGGATAGATTCCTGTCCCAGAGACTTCCCATACTCTGGAACAGGCTACCCATCTATGTCAAGCAAAGTTCTCCATTAGCACTCTTCAAGAAAAATCTTGATGCGTAGATGGGAAATAGGAAATACACCCCAGGGGATCACTTCTGTGTCTCTGCTCGACAGTGGCACAGGAAAATAACTTTCTTGGGTGGCGCAAGCCAGGGAACCTTGTTGGCTAGGCTTACATAGGCCCTCGAGCAAGTAGCCTTGTACCTACCTATGAACCTATGAAAAGCCCTGTCCCTCTACTCAGTTTCATACAGACTCCTCAGAGGTGACTTCTGTCTGGCATACAAAGCAATCCCAGACCCAGCCTTGATGGGACTGCTGCATATCCGCAAGTCAAGCTCCACTCGAGCAACCTGCACATGTGATCTCAACCTGGTCTGTGAAATCAGATTTGTGTTCCAGTGACTCTGTCATCTGTGGAATAGACTTCCTCTCCATGTCAAGTAGAGTACCTTATTATCCTTTTTTAAGTGCAACCTGGATAACTGGATGGAAAAGAGAAAAAGTACACCCCTGGCATTCCACCTGTGTCCCTGCTGGACGTGGGCATCAGGTGCTGACTTCAGTAATCATGGGCTAAACTCTTGGCTAGGCTTATAAGGGCCTCAGGGCCAATAGCCTAGTAGCTTCCTGTGATCCTATGAACTGCCACACTAGACTGACTTGTAGTGATATGCACATTCTCTTCAGTGTACTTGACACAGATATCACCTCTCCTCATGTTCTCACCTCAACCTGTATTGACCTGTGGTCTCCATCCCACTGCAGTGTAGACATGTCCCTTGCTACCTGTGCAAATAATGATGGCTATAACCCTCACCACTCCCCTTTCCGTGTGGCATATGTGGAGATGTCTGATGCACAGTGTAACTTGACCATGTACTACTCAGCATTGTTGTTAGACAGCATTGCATGTATTATTTTGTTCTGAGTGATATTGCACCGGTGCTGTATACATATCAGAGCACATAAAGGACTTGATATTGCTATTTTCTCTGCACTGTATACTATGCACAACACCATCTGGAGGGGTGTGGTATATCTTCTGATGTTTGTCCAGTGTTATCCATATCTCTTTTTGTCATGGTAGCTGCAATGGGTCCTCCTGCTGCATTGTGGGAGGGTCCTAGGGAAACTGTCTGCCCTGCCTGATGATAGTGTAGCATGTTGGGAAACATACACCATGATATGAATATCAGGAAGGATGTAGAGGAATATACAGCAGTGTTCCCAGGCATATCTATCCAACAGAATTAGGACTTTACCAGGTCAAACACACACTTTATTGCATTTCTTGTTTCTACATGTGCGATAATATACTGCTGTTTGGCCTTGGCTGGTGGGTTCAGTATGGATGTCATCATTCAGGGCTCCAAGGGATAAACTGTATCACTTGTAAGACATTATCAATGAAAGTCTGAGATTTAGTGGTTAGTGTTTTGTATCTGTTATGTATGTAGCTGTGGATATATAGCTGTGTCACTGAGCCTGCACTTCCATGTGAAGGTGGTCCTGTGAGTCTCTGTGCAGGAGGTTGTTGTGAACATGTATGCAATATGTGTGAATTATGGTCGCTGCCAGTCTGACGTGCAGATACATGGAATATTAGCCTTTGTGCATCACAGGCAAGCTGGCATTTAATGGAATGATAGCTGTTCCTATTCATGTTACTCTGTCCATTGACATTGGGTAAGGTCTTATTACCACAGGGGTGCAAAGAACAGGTCCCAGCACAACAGGGAAATGAGTGATATCATGGAAGCTACACATGTTTGTGGCAGCCTACAGTGGTGTACTGTAAAGTAAATGTGCTCATCCAAATGTGGGAGTAATATATCATGCAAAACATTGCCTATTCTACCAGCTTAAGTCTGTAATTTACCCTAGGCATCCCTGGTATGTCCCAGAAAGGTTTCTATAGCTAATATGGTAACTGCTGCTCATACTTTGGCATCCTATATTTTCCTTGGTATGCATGCATTCTTCTAGTTTCAGTCTGTGGACCATACATATCAATGAACACCTATTGGTCTGGCAATTGATTTGACGTAATCCACTGCTGATACAGTTTTCTATTCCACGAGTAGCTATGTTGCACATTCATAAGACTGTGCATTGTGCTCACATTGTCATATAGCACAAATACCTGGCATTCTAACAGGTATGTACACCTTTTATATGCACTGCATAACACTAATGTATACAGTATGTATCCACACTTTGCCCTTTAGCCCCACATTTCGGCAGTCTTTATCCAGATGTCCTGCAATGACAGGTTTGTGAGGTATGCTACAGATATGTGACATCTCATGCAAATAGGCCCTGTGATATCCAGTGTGATATTATGCAGTGAACCTCACCACAAGTGATCATGCAGATATTGGCAAATAGCTGCTGAGTGTAACAGTTGTGTGCATGGTCACATGCATGACCTTAACATGCCTGTGGTAGTGGTGAGCCACAACAGTAAAATCTCATACTCACCGGCCTTAGGCTGCTGTACCTTGTGTAGATGAGAGGGACCTAGGTAGTAGGGATGGAGAGGTATTGTCTGCAGATTCACAATAGGCATTGGTCCAAGATTAATGCTACTTTTATGCACAGATACAGTATAAACTATGATATTACACAATTCACTGTCCCTCACCACAGATGTGCACTTGTGTGCATTACTAAACCCCACCCACTAATCTATTTTGCACTGACATATGCATCTAAAGACGCTACAGAACACAGTTGTAATGTTGCCTGAGTGCAATGATGTGCACGTTTTCCTTACCTGGATGCTCCTCGCCTGTTGCCTGGGTGCCACTCACCTCCACAACTGATATTTCCTGTGCAGATGGTCATGTGGGGGCAACTCCAAGTTTGGCCAGGAGCTCCTCCATTGCCGTAAGTGGGGCCTGTCTGGCTGGCCCCCACCGGTAGCCGCACGGTCCCTCACTATGTCAGCAGCCCTTTGCCGGGCACACTGAATCAGGTCAGGTCACTCTGTGCCTGACCTGATCGTATATGTATCTATGGTGGGCCAAGGTGTTGACTCTTTGGATTATATCATCCCATAAGGCTGTCCTCTCCTGCTGATGTGGGTGACCCTGACTGAAGAGGATGTCATAGTTCCGCAGGATGGCCTCAGTTATGGCTGCAGTCACCTGTTCTGAATAGGGCGGCTGGCATTGCATGACACCTGGAAGACATAAACAGGGAAACACATCACCGGACCACAGACATTGTCCAGAGTTCTTTACAGAGACAGCACATGACTAATGAGTATCAGTAGCCCTACATAGAAACACATCATACCCCATACCCAGCATCACTGTATGAACATGAATTGTACTCCTGGTCCTGTTGTATCATGTTCCCCCCATTGAGGGCCAGTACATTTTCTAAACAACCATTCACATTTGTGTAGAGTGGTGATAGTGTCCGTGCTCCTTGCAGATGTGATGTCAATACTGCTCAGGCTTGGCTTGCATACAGTGTGTATTGGAGCTGGAAGCATATGTCTTGGATCTTGTAGGATGCAGACAGGAATGTTATTATTTTTACGTTTAAGTAGGCAGTTCACACCTGATCCATGATGATGAGGGTATGGGTGCGTGTGGTGTACATATCCACCTATACTGATGTTGAGGTAGGGAGGTGATGTTTGGCCTAAATGTGTCTGCAGCAGGTTGGCTGTAACTATGGTGTGTGTATGTGCTGTGATTGACCTCCAATGCAGGGTGGGTTGAGTTGTTGCCTCTGAGACTGCACACCTATGTGAAGATGGCCTTCTGGTTGCCCTCAATGGATGTGTCCGATTTGTACTCATAGTCAGCCTTACAGTAATCCACCTGTGACCTACTGTGGTCATTCAGACAAAGGATGACATGTTGGCCAGTTGGTGCCTGCTTCTGCTTTTCCCTATACAGCCAATATAGCATTCCATTATGTGCTTTGTGCATTACTGCTGTCCAGCAAAGGGGTTTACTCTACTTTGGTGGAGACAGGTTGTATAAGTAAGGTATTGCTGAGGCCATACAGCTATGTGGGTGGTCATATAACTGTTTATAGTAGGCATGGACACGAGGTCATAACACAGTTGGACAACTCTAAAATGTCTACATGATGCTCCTGCTTATTCTAGTACCCATGTCTGTGTCAGAGCAATGACACAACCATTAGCTGTAGAAGTGTAACTCTGTTGCGTGCACAGACAGCAAGATTTCACACCTGTACGACATGTACAGCTCATTTATTTGATGTTTTGCATCCCATGTCAGGTGTTATGAGGCAGCCAGGTACACCTACCCATACATGCATACATCTGCACAGGTAATAAATGCTATACACTTCTGCTCTATGTCAGTATGGTACACTGTCATAACACTTTTGTTGCTCAGTAATTCCTGTCAACCTCGTAGGGCAGGACATTTGGAGGATGCCACACATACAAGGTCAGCTATGGGCCAACATTAGTGACACTGTCTTCATATTGCTGTAACACACATATGTCATTTGATAGTTGGGTAGCCTTTGCATTCACAGTCATACTCTGGAGGATGTGCAATGCTCCTATGGCAGGCAGAGAGGGAAAGGCTAGGAGTGTGGTAGTGAGTGCTAGGAACTTTTACTGTTGCGTGTATGGCTGGTATTGATACTGAGCTAGTTGATATGATGGACAGATGAAAGGTGGATATATTGTGTATGCCACAGACCAGATGGAAGGGTGTTATGGCTGTGAGTATCATACTCTGGTACAAATAGTCCTAACATGGTGTGTATGTGAGGGAAAATGGTGTAGGTGTTAACATAATGGAGCATTATGCCAAGAGTGTGTTTGGCAGTGATAGGAGTATTGGGTAGAGCAAGGATTTTGTGGCTGGGAATTAATGGTGTAATGATGACAGTTGTTAGTGCATATGCTCCACTAGTTGCATGTGTGAGAGATAAGAGTGACGCACTTTTGAGTGGTTGGATGAAATGGTGATGACTGTACCCAAGGGTGAGAGAGTGGTGATTGGAACAGATTTCAATGGGCAAGTTGGTGAAGGGGACAGAGGGAATTAACAAGTGATGGGCAGGTATGGTGTTAAGCAAAGGAATGCAGAAGGTGAGACGGTGTTGGAGTTTGCAAAAGAGGTTGGGCATGGCTGTGGTGAATAGATATTTTTACAAGACCAAGGGGCATAGGGTGACATACAAGAGTGGAGGAAGATGCACACAGGGGGATTATCCCCTATGCAGGTGGGCATGCTTTTAGGGGAATGGAAACTGTAAACTGGTGACAGGGGAAAGTGTGGTTAGGCAGCATGGAATGTTGGCCTTTGGGATGTTGTTGGTGATCAAGAAGAGGGGGAGCAGTGTGAGGGCAGCACCACAGATCAAATGGTGGGTACTGACAAAGGGTGATTGTGAGGTTCAGCTCAGGGAAGAGTTATGACAGGCATTGGGTAGCAGTGAAGAGTTACCACATATTTGGTTAAATATATCTGAGCTAGTAAGGGAGAAGAGTAGAACGGAACTTGGTGTGACATCTGGACAGAGGAAGGAGGACAAGGAGACCTGTTGATGTAATGAGTAAGTGCAGGAGAGTATTCAGAGAAAGAGGTTGTCAAAGGAGAAGTGGGATTGTCAGATAGATGAAGAAAGTAGACAGGACTATAAGGGGATGAGGTGCATGGCAAAGAGAGGGGTGGCAAAAGCTAAGGATGGGGTGTCTGAATGGTTGTATGTAATGTTGGACACCAAGGATGGATAATAGGACCTGTACCAATTGTCTAGACAGAGGTACATAGTTAGGAAGGATGTGCAGCAAATAAGGGTGATAAAGGATAATAGGGGAACATACAAGCAAGGAGATTGTGTACAGCAGATGGAAACAGTACTTTGATGGGTTGTTGCATGAGGAGAATGAGAGAGAGAGAGTTGAATGATGTGGGTATGGTGAATCAGGAAGTGCAACAGATTATCAAGGAGGAAGTAAGGATAGCTATGAAGAGGTTTAAGAATGGAAAGGTTGTTGGTCCAGATGACATACCTGTGGATGCATGGAGGTGTTTTGGAGAAATGGCAGTGGTCTTTTCAACCTGATTGTTTTCTGTAATCTTGGAAAGTGAGAGGATGCATAAGGAGTGGAGAAAATGCTTATGAGAATAATGGTGGTGTGCAGAGCTGTAGTAATTACAGAGGGATATCATTGATCAGTCACAGCATGAGGTAATGGTAAAGGGTGGTGGAAGCTAGGTTAAGAAGGGTGGTGAGGATTACGGATCAGCAGTAAATATCAGTACAGATGCGATGTTTGCTCTGAGAGTGTTGATGGAGACGTACAGAGAAGGTCAGAAGTAGCTGCGTTGCGTCTTTGAGGACTTAGAGACACCATATGACAGGATGCCTAGAGAGGAGCTGTGGTATTGTATGGGGAGGTCAGGAGTGGTGGAGGAATCCGTAAGAATGCTACAGGATATGTAAAAGGCTAGTGTGTCAGCTGTCAGTTCTGCATTGGGAGTGACAGGTGTGTTTAAGGTGGGAGACTATCAGAGATCAGCTCTGAGTCCTTTCTTATTTGCAGTGGTGATGGACAGGTTGACAGACATGATCAGAAAGGGGTCCCTGTTGACTGTGCTTTTTGCAGATGACATTGTGGTCTGTAGTGAGAGTAGGGAACAGGTTGAGAAGACCCTGGAGAGGTGGGGTTATGGCCTAGAGAGGAGGGGAATGATGATCAGCAGGACTAAGACAAAATATATGTCTGTGAATGGGAGGAAGGATAGAAGAATGGTGAGGATGCAGGGAGTACAGTTTGCAAAGGTGGATAAGTTTAAATACTTGGGAACAACAGTTCAGAGTAATAGGGAGTGTGGGGTAGAGGTGAAGAAAAGAGTACAAGCAGGATGTGGGTAGTGGAGAGGAGTGTCAGGAGTAATTTGTGACAGACGGGTACCATTAAGAGTGACAGCGAAGGTCTACAAGAGAGTAGTGAGACCAGCTGTGTTACATAGGTTGTAGACAGTGACATGGAAAAAAAAGGCAGTAGTCAGAGCTGGACGTAGCAGAGTTAATGACATTAAGATTTGCACTGTGTGTGTTGAGGGTGGACAAGATTAAGAACATGTATGTTAGGGGGTCAGCCCAGGTTGGACGGGTTGGGGACAAAGCCAGAGAGTGGCAGGATTATGTTGGTATGGACATGTGATGAGTAGGTATGCTGAGTATATTTGCAAAAGGATGAGGCTGCCAGGTAAGAGGGAAAGAGGAAGGCCTAAGATAAGGTATTTGGATGTAGTGATAGTGGACATGCAGGTGGTTGGTGTGACAGAGCAGGATTCAGAGGACATGAAGACATGGAGACAGATGATCTGCTGTGGAAACCCCTAACGGGAACAGCCAAAAGAAAGAGTAGGAGATGTAATGTTGCAATGTCGGTGTTCACAGGTTGCCAATTATTTGCCAGACATAACACAACTCTTTGAGTAAATGAGTACAAATATGAGGCACACATATGGTCATTATGCATAACACTGGACAGTTGAATGGTATGAGTTCAGTATATTACATGTAGTTCAACACACACAGCTGTGACAGTATTTCACTATGCAAATACCCTGTATAGGTCCCTTACAATTCTAAGACAAGCGTGTATATCATATTTGTATTCACAATTACTATACGGATATCTATGACATTCCAGTAGCTGGTCTAGCAGTGTCACAGTCAGTATTGTTCAACACACACACTCTCTCTCTCTCTCTATATATATATATATATATATATATATATATATATATATATATATATGTATGTGTGTGTGTGTGTGTGTGTGTGTGTGATCTTACTTTCAGTTTATCCTAATAATGACACTTAACACTGGTCTTTAATGGTACAAGCATAAATATTTTCTTCTTAATTGATGTGAAACTACAAAGCATTTTAAGTGACTAAGCAATTTATTACTGTGTCAGGAAAAACTTCATGCAAAATGTTTATTTCTGTGGAAAATTCTAAAATCATCTGTAGATAACAGCTAAGCAGCTGGTTTGTGGTCATGATGTGATAAAAACTTGACCTAGTAGGTACCTTTATAAATAAAGCTCGATGTGATTAGTCATCCTCACTGTCATTAGCAACATCACAGAGTGTGTACATCACGTCAGCTCTTACCACAGCAATGTTCTGTTTACTGAAAGCTGAAACAATAACCTAGAAATGAGGATACTGTCATAACCTGGAGAAATAATCTGATCTGGCCCTCAGCAACAAATGCATATGAAGCTCAGTGACCGTACTTTCCCCACCAATGCTCATCTGCACACTGCAGTACATGAAGAACAATACTGCTGCTGCAAAAATGAGATATCATTCTTTTAATTTGCTGAGTGGATAAGAGCATCTTTATTTGTAAAGCAGGTTACTGCAGATAGATAAAAGTATGAAAAATGATTCTGATATTAATGCAAATGGAATGAAGAATATCTATATTCTGCTGCATACTTTAGATTTTAGGAAATACCAAAACAGTAGATAAGATTTAAAGTTTCCAAGTATTTAGGATTATTTTAAGTCACATGTTACAAAGCAAAACAGTTTTAATTAGTAGCTGTACGTATATGACATGGTGCAACAAATGACACTGAATAATTATGTGAATGATGTTATATGGAGCTGTCTGCTTATGAGACTGTTTTCCCAAATTCTAAAGGGTAATCATTACTCTGTTGTCTTTCTTCATCCATGTTAGGGCTATGCACACATTTTAAGCAGGGATCCATCAGACATTTTAGATGAAACTTCAAATGATTTTAAGTGTGCTCAAACCTCCCACTTTTGCCAGAAGTTGAATCTCAGCAATACTAGAATTACTAGAAAAAATATTTAAGCAAATGTAATCCTTACACAAAAAAAAAAAAAAACAATATTGAAATTGAAATTAAGTAACAATGCTGTTGCCCCTTAGGACTAACAGTCACAGATTATGAAAGGACATCCATTTTAGTATAAATCCAGCCTGCTTCTACCGTTTGCCATTTGTACAGACTTGACCAGGTAAATTATTTGCTACAGGATCCCTGGTGTATCTAAATCATAATGCCCTAATGACCTTCTAGCTGCTGATTTTTAGGGCATCCATTAACAACTATTATACCATGACCCCCCCAAAACGTGCACGCTGATTGGCCAGCGTGCACATTGTAAATCGAGTTATACTAATGGAAAAAGGTCCGTCGCCGGACTTTTTCCATTAGTATAACTCTACTAAAACACTGTCTCGCTATGTTAATTGGGTTTAACATAGCGAGACAGCTTTAAAATAAGCAATGGAGATCTCTGTTGCTTATTTTAAAGCTGTCTCGCTATGCTAAACCCATTTAACATACCGAGACAGGTTTTAAAAAAAAAGCAACGGAGAAAGCAAGATCTCCGTTGCTGTTTCGCTATGTTAAATGGGTTTAACATAGCAAGACAGTTTTAAAACAAGCAACGGACATCTCCGTTGCTTATTTTAAAACTGTCTCGCTATGTTAAACCCATTTAACATAGCGAAAACAGTAAAATAAAAGCAACGGAGATCTTGCTTTCTCCGTTGCTTTTGCCCACAGCTCTGATGTACTGCTCAGGCGCGGAGTACATCAGAACTGCCGCGGATGCCAGACATCTGCGGAAGGGCAGTAAACAGGCATTATACTATGCCATTATTTAAGAAAAGTAATAGTTTCTTTTCTTAAATAATGTCATGGTATAATAGCAATAACCCACTTCTGGGTGTGGGTAATGCTGTATTTACCCACGGTTGGCTTTGTTGGGTCCCTCGGGCTTCGCTCTCGGGACCAAACCACGCCAACCATGGGTAAATCCAGCATTACCCACACCCAGGCGTGGGTTATTGCTATATTCCTTACTTGTATAATAGTATTTCTCTCCACAAAAAAAAACTATTGTTTTTCTAGGTGGTCCAGATGTATTTTAGAGTGTAGCAGTAATTAAGAGATCTACTTCTGACCTCACGCTGTTCCAGTCCTCTTGTGTACCAGTAGTCAAAATGACCTAACATTATCTATTGCTATGCAAAATGTTACTTCTAGTACTGGGAACAGTCAAAAAGCACAGTGATTCAGGAAAACTTATTACTAAATGTCATGACTCAGGAACTTCAGCAGAAAAAAATAATATTTGTTCCATGGAGACCAAGGAACATTGTGCTGCACAGCCACATAGGCTGTAGAGATACTACAGTATAATAGATAGAAGGAACGAGATACGTACAGCATTTACTGAATTATACCACAGCAGAGCTGTCACGGCAGAAAACTGCTGCAAGAAAGTTGAACCACATAGCTGACTTAGCATGTTGGACATGCTCCTGATTTAGGCAGTTACTGTGCATGTAGAATGAGGGAGAATAGCTGGGGCAAACTTATGTAAAATAGACATTGATAATACAGAAATATACAGCCACAGAAGTAGGAATGGACATGTAAGTGACCCCTGGCAGGACAACAGATAGGATTTTTGGAACTGTATACCATCTTCTAGAAAGTAGTCCCCCATGTGTCCTGAATTTAATGAGGAGCTCATGTTCTGGAAGTGCTAGGAAGGAGGGTGAACACTGTAGAAATAAACAGCTGACAGGGGCTTCAGAGAGGTAAATATTAAACATAAAAGAGCAGATAAGGCATAAACACCTGAAAAATATAAGGAAGGTTTTGACTTGGTTAATGTGTGTCTGAATTTTAAAGATCTAAATTGTTAAGACGTATGTACAGTGACAGCAAAGTTATCTACACAGAACACTTACTCAATACAGATATTTTATTTTACACATATATTAATATATATATATATATATATATATATATATATATATATATATATATATATATATATGATTTTATGACAGTTTTGTGTAGAGACTACATATAATAATAAAACACATTTGTTAATCATGTAGGCTACTGGACACACAGTTTGTTTTCAGGGGTGGCCCCACAGCAAGTTCTAGTTAAATGACTTGCTCAAGGTCACACAGTAGGCACATGAGGGCAAAGAGAATCAGTCTCTGTACCAGATGAACTACACCTCATAGAGTTAACTCTCTGCACAAAATGCCATTTATTAAATGCACATATGCACAATTTATCAGGTGCATCACCATTTCTACTAATAACAAGCTACATTACATTCTGCGAGCAAGAAAACAGCAATACACACTTCTCTATTGCCTACTCATCAATTATGACACAAAGAACTGCAAGAAACATAGTCAGGGGTAAAGCATTTCTGCATAGACCCAATGTTTTTTTTCCCTGCTGTGGCATATCTTCAGACATGATTGCATAAGTGAAATAGAAACAGTAGGCAAAACCCCCTGCATGAAAGGTGTTGACAGCTTCATACTGAAAAATATGGCCAAATTCTTCATCTTTTAAACAATAAAAAAATTGTTCGAAATATCCACACAAAAATTTTGTTTCCAAAAACAGCCAAACTTACCAAGGTTAAATATGTGTATTTGACTACACAGGTATGTAACACAAATACAGAATAGAAAGTGTCCCAAAACAAAGGTATAGGTGATTCAGCCATATATTACACATAAAAAAGCAATGCAGGTGACCACAGACTACTGCAGTAAAATAATAGAGCCTACGTCATGTAGACAATACCAAGATTACTGTAACCCAACATATTAATCACACAGTCTCTCTATCGCATCTATATTACCCAATCAAGTGTTTAGGTTAGCAAAAAC
Organism: Protopterus annectens; assembly: GCF_019279795.1. Lineage (NCBI taxonomy): Eukaryota > Metazoa > Chordata > Ceratodontiformes > Protopteridae > Protopterus > Protopterus annectens. Next base: position 1,785,878,808 of record NC_056741.1, on the reverse strand, counting down.
CTAAACGTCAAACTGGTAATATCAAAAAATTAAAACAGTGATCCGTCAATTTAATATAGGGAATGAATTCCTTTGGGCACAAAAATAAAAAAAAAATTTTAAACCAAAATGAAGTGGGGGTATTCACCCACCACACCCCCTAACTAAATGTACCAACTCCAAGATTGCTGTACAGTGTGGAAATGGGCAAAATCCACATAACGGCCAGGGGAATTCTTTCCCTGCATCGGACGTTCGTGTTTTTTTGCTTTCGCTATTACCAGATTGATGTTTAGGTATTCACTAACCTATAGGTTCGATCAGGTAATAGGAACTCTCTCTATCTTATCTGTTCAACACTAGATATATATATATGAGGATATACTATTTTAAAGCTTTTGGGGGACTACCCCATACTCCCTCAATCTTTGTATATACTTCTTCCATGATTGCTCTGAAAAGGAAAAAAAAACGCAATGTGGGGAATTTAATAAAGCCTACACAGACTTATTTTCTATGTAGGCATAGTGGCATACTGCTTACACAAAAGTAAGCAGGTTTGCAATCCAGTAAATGGAGCTGAGGGGTGTGCACAAGTGCACCAGCACAGAATTGTCTGTGGCATCCAAATCACCTCATAAGCAGATGAATTGCATGCAAATGAGATCCAGCAAGCAGAAAAGCAGTCCTGCAGACTCCGTGTTGCTGTCTGAAATATATACAGAAAAATTCCATGTACAGAATGTTAAACAGAGAACAGGGGCTGTAAAAGTGCAGTAAGAAAGACAGAAATAGCATAGCAGACACAGATGTGTGCAAAACTATCCACTGTGTGTCAAGAACCTAGTGGAAGTAATTTAAAATAGTATTTTAGTAGATTTTTTAATAATCACGTTATGTTTGCATGACGCACTGCAGTTTGCAAACATGCTATTAAGAAATAAAAATTTAAAAAGTGTAAAAATAAAAATTAGTACTATGTGACAGTAATGCATTATAGGACCCTGCGTGTAGTATGCGCAATGGTAGACTGCTGTGGTTGCTAACGAGGCAGGGCCTGGAACCTTGTAGTTTCCAGGTTGTGTGCATGGATTTCTGTGCAGATGAGCTGGGGTTACTGAATAGCACAAATGGGTATCCATGTTTGCAGATCCCATCCATGTAGGCAGAGGACAGTATTGGTGTCCACATAAGGGGTAGCTGACATCAAAAGGGTGTGTGTCCTCATTCTTTTAAGCTCATTGGAGCACAGCAGCACCTGTTTGTGTGGCACGCCACTCTGCTGAGCAGGGGGTGTGTACAGTGTCTGCTAAGTTTGTTTACCTTTGGGGCACGTGTTTCAGTGAGTTTCTGCGTTTTTGCATGGCGAGCCACCACTCTCAGTGTGACCTGTCATGGAAGCATGAACAATGACTGCTGAGCATTGTTTACCTTCACTGCGCATGTTTGTGTGGAGCCCCACAGTGTTGAGCAAGGAAGGCTGTTAAAAAATAATTGGCTGAGAAAGGCAATGATATCTTAATTACTGATGACCCCTGGTCCACTAGAACTAGGGCCACTAACAGTCCTTAATAATGTACTTGGCTGGTGGAATGCATCACAGGTAATCAGTCACAAAGGCCGCACCCACAGCAGAGCACAATAAAGGTTGTAGAAATCCTACAATCTGATTTCACCCCCATATTCTGCACCAGTGGAGTACAGACTTGGGATTTTTAACTAAAGACATTTTAGAGGCTGTTGCAGATCTGTTTCATATGTATGTGCTAGATGCTGAGGTCAGTGCTGCTGCTGCTGTTGACCATAGGCCTAGACTGAGAAGGAGAAGAATGTTCAGGCCCAGGGTAACCTTCCAGGGGCTACATGAGCTGGATATTGTAGAGCACTACAGGGTGGACAGGGACATCCTGCAAGCTCTGCAGACCTCAACTCAGACCTAGAGTCAACAGAGGGAAACCCATCCCATTATAAACAAAGGTATGTGTAGCTCTTAGGATACTAGCTATGGGTACATTCCAGAGACCAACTGGGGATATGATGAGGGTCTCACAGGCATCAGCATCCAGGGTACTCCACCAGTTCCTGGATGCCATGCTACCACATGCCCATGAGCACATTTCTTTTCCCCTCACCCTTGAGGCGAGGGTCAACATTATGCAACACTTCTGCCATGTAGCACAATATAATCGAAATCAGCAAGCCAAGCAGCAAGAAAACTCCAGGAAATACATGGATGAAAGCGCTTAACCTGAAACCACTCCGTTTTATATTGTTCAATAAACGCTGTGAACTGTGCTTGGATCCATTTCCTGGAGTTTTCTTGCTGCTTGGCTTGCTGATTTCGATTATATTGTTGGAATCCAGGATTTACTTTGATGTAGCACAATAACCTGAGGTACTGGGTGCCATATATTTCACTCATGTATACTTCAAGGCACCACCCAGTGAGGAGGGTAGAATCTACGTCAACCAATAGGGGTACCACTCCATCAACTGCCAGGTCATTTGCAACACCCAGGGCATTATCATGAATGTGTGTGCTGGCAGCCCTGGCAGTTATCATGACTCCCATATCTGGCATGCATTACAGCTGTACCAGATGTTTGCTAGGGGGGACATCCCACATGGTCATTTACTGAGGGATGTTGGCTTCCCACTGGAACCGTGGATGATGACACTCATCAGAAATGCACACACACCCACCAAAGAAGACAATAATGAGGCACATGCACAAACTAGGAACATCATAGAGTGTGTGTTTGGGCTGCTGAAGTCATGGTTCCAGTGCCTCGATACATCTGGTGGAGCCCTACAGTATTCTCCAGCCACATGTGCACACATGTTCACAGTATGTGCTATGGTACACAATATGATCCTGCAGAAATAACTGCAGCAGGATCAGCAAAGGGAAGGGATACACAGCCCAGCACCAGTACATAGGTCACCACAGCCACAGCAATGGGGACTCGGAGGAGGATCCCCCTGAGTTTGTCCCTGTATGCAGATGTAGGCATGCCCAGAATGCCCTGGCCTTGGCCAAGCGACAACAAATAGCACATGGACTGACAACCTAGGGTCCCAGGGACTGACACCTTACTCCAGCTTGCATACATGTTAGTAAAAATGATACCAGCCAGCCCACACAACCTGTACTTCACCATGTATTGGCTGTGGACTGCATGCATCAGACAGAGTCAGCCCTGAACTACAGGTCTGTCAACTACTGCATTCACAAGGTAAGTCACACAGCTGTTCACCACTTGTAAGGGGTACTAGAATATGGTAGCATATGCATGGACCTGCCGCATGTATGCAAAGGAATATAGTGGGCTACTTGGCTACTTCCAGAGATCTAACAGCCACTTGGGACAACAGGTACTCTGTCCAATAGTATGTGCCCCATAATATTCACTAGGCCACATAGCTGGAAACCCCAATACATTATTCAAGGAAGATGCCAAACAGTGGGTAACAGAACAGTTGCATGACTGTGTATGCCAGCAGAGCATGGGCTGGTTGTCCCTCACCCTCAACACATCAGTGTTCCCATAAAACTGCTGTAACGGTACATCTGCAATAACATATCAGCAGACCAGACAATTCCAGGGCTGTGATATAAAACCTGGCCACACATATTTCCTACATAATTCAGGGGTGACAATGTATGCTTGTATGCTGTTGATAGTGTGGAATGAAATCTTTCTGTCTGTTGTCTGGTGTATCTCACTGGGCTAGGGATATTAACATAGGTGATGGTGGTGATGGTTCAAATCAGGCAGCATCTACATCTTTTGCATGTCAGGTACTCGTATGGTGGTATTCCCAAAGACTGTCATAACCCTTCCATCTGTTACTGTAAGAAAGCTGGACAAAGCCAGAGAGAATGGGGGGACAATGGGCAAAAACTACAGACAGACATTACATGTGCTTAACCTAGACTATGGCTAGTATAACAGGTTGCAGCAGGTCAGATTAGTTGCAGGATGTAAAGATCATCACTTAAATCTGTCAGTAGTTACAACAATTCAGTGACTGCATTGTACAGTATATTACCAGAAAACCACAACTGTATAAGGAATAGAGCAGACATATGGGACAGAATGCTAGACATTCTGCCAAAACTTGTACAGTGAGAGGTATGCAGACTGTCACCCTGTGTGTGGTGTTACATCTTGTACCCTAGTCATATCACACTTCTCAACCTCTTAGAGCAAGATATCTGGACAAAGCCATGAATAAAAGTGGGACAAAGGCCCAAAAATAGGAATGTGTTTTAAATATTGCTCTTATAAAGGTAGACAGTTGATAGAATAACAGGTTTTGCATTACCATGAATCTCCTGATGTGTATAGAGTTTGAAACTCAAATGTCTGTCATTATATTTTAACTTAAATCTTTAATGATGTGCCATTAATATGCCTGAAAACCACAATGTTATGAAAAAGAACCAAAAATATGAAGCAAACATCAGGACATTCTGTGAATATCTGTACAGCTGAGAGATATCAGTCACATATTAAGCACAGCAAACAGCTAGGGAATGACTTAGACAATATCAGGGAAGTGCTGTACTGTGGAAACAGGTGCAGCAGCCAATGGCCTGCAGCACACATAATCCCAGACTAGAGTACAAGTAGCTCTAGCCACGGGGTGACCCTGTAAGTAATGACAGTCACACTGGGCATGCTCCTACACTTGGCTAAATTGAGCCCAAGCCTGTTGCCTCTTCTCTCCCAAAGACCTGCTATGTGGTAATCTGTCTGTACTTACATACAGCTACATATACATATCTGTCTCTCCCTATCCCCTTCACCCTGGATTAGTGTATCTATCAGTATGTGGCACTTATATATATATGATAACAAGATGTGGTGTGTGTATATATACACACACACACACACACACATACATATATATATATATATATATATATATATATTGATATATATATATATATATATATATATATATATGTATATGTGTATATATATATATATATATATATATATATATATATATATATATATATACATATACCTATACCTATATAAAGTACAATGATACATAGACTCTCCACATATATCTACATTACACAATTAAATAACGTACACATACAACAGTTAAGGAGACATCCATGTTATCCACATTTTATAGATATGTGTGGGGATGTACGGATGTCCCCATATACCCCGGAATGCTGGGGTTATCTGCACATACTCAACAAAACAGTTGTCTGATGGTACCAGACCAAGGCGCAACAGAACATAATCCACTCACCCACAGAACCCTGTGCCTGTGAAATGTCACCCTGTAGACAGACACAGATGAGTAGTCGGTGTAATGTACAATGGTTGCAACGCATGCCTTGGACAGGCCATATTGTCCCTGGCCACATGCCTGCCTATAAAACTGCAAATAGCCACATACAGCCATACCGGTAACTGTATATACATAGCAGGGATATTACCAGGTATCCCACTTCTAGTACACTAGATACAATAACATTCCCAAGCAGTATCACTCTGCAGGCCACACATGCCGTCTAACACAGGGCCAGTTTGCGTACTCCACAAGTACTGTTCCTGCATCTACATATGCAACAGTCATAACCTGTGGCACATGTACCGTGAGCTGTACAGTGTAATGATAGATAAGTAGGGATTCTAATCTCACATCATCCGAGGGTGTGTGTGTGTGTGTGTGTGTGTGTGTGTGTGTGTGTGTGTGTGTGTGTGTGTGTGTGTGTGTGTGTGTGTAAATATATCCCCTTCCAGCACTAAATACATGCCCATCTGACATATCTCTGTGCAATGGTTATGCATGTTAAGGGGTCTATATTATATGCTTGAAGAGACTTTTCTTCGAACATATAATTGTTGACACCTAAAGAGCGAATGCTCTAAAGCACAAACGGCAACATCCACAAATGTATTCCTCGGGGAAAGAATTCAGTTGGCCATTATTGGGAATTACTCTTTTCCCCAATGTAGAGCAATCTCAGAGTCGGTATATTTAGTTAGGGGGGTGTGAGTGCCGAAGCCCCCCACTTGATTAAGGTTTTGAAGTTTGTGTTTTTTTTGTACAGCCCCTTGAATTTTTTCCCAGAAAAAAATTTGCGAATGTGGCCATTCGCGCTTTAGAGCATTTTCTCTTTAGGCGTCAATGATTATATGTTCGAAGAAAAGTCTTTATATATAGACCCCATTTTAAGGCCCTGTGAATAGCTGCTGGGCTCTACAATGGCCTCCTTTACAAGGCCCACTGATGTCATCCACCTTAAGATTGCTGGATGGCAGTCTAATATCAGATAAACTCCATGGTGCACGTCATAATTACTGTGAGTTGTAGTCTGTAATGCTAGATATGTAGGGGTTCTAATTTCACATCAGCCAACTGTGTGTGTGTGTGTGTGTGTGTGTGTGTGTGTGTGTGTGTGTATGTGTGTGTGTAACTATATCCCCTTGCAGCACTATGAACATGCCCATGTGGGCTATGCACATGTAATGGTATGCATTTTATGGCCTTGTGACTGACTGTTGGCCTCTAAATTGCCCTCCTCTACAAGGCCTGCAGATGTCATCCACCATAAGAGCACTGGCTGACAGTATAGTATCAGATAAATTCTGTGGTGCATGCAGTAAGTACTGTGAGCTGTAGTGTATAATAATAGGTAGGTAGGGGGTTTAATCTCCCTTCAGCCAACTGTTTTTGTGTATAAATATATCCCCTTACAGCAATATGGACATGCACATATGGGCTGTCTCTGGGCAATAGTTGTACAATTTATGGGCATGTGACTAGCTGCTGGCCTCTAGATTGCCCTCCTCCACATAAGCATAACTGATGTCTGCCACATTCTAGATTTGTATGATGATCAGTAAACCCAGGTGACAGATATTGAGGGTAGCAGACCTTGTTACAAAGTATGAATGCATGATTATGCTGACTGCCTCCATTGTCCCTGATATGCTGTTACACACATATGCACCTAGGAAGCCATGCATCTATACTGCCTTACCCTACTGACATCATATTTCTGCTGTGCTGCTGTATTGCTGCCATGTGCCCATTGTTTAGTTCCTCAGACTCCTGGAATGGACACATACTCAGGTCCATGACACACCTGTCATTCTGTAACACTACCCCCAGTCTAACATCATGCAACAATGATACCCAAAAGTTGATATGTAGTCATGACACATGCTAGCAGACAATATCTGTAGTTGCCCACAAGGGCCATGGCAAAACAATATTGCACTACAAAGTTACATGTAAAGTAATATAGTCACCCATTGCATCAGACGCATATTTGCATTTCCCTGCATCGATGGCATGGATGCAGCACAGGTATCATCACATGTGCAGGGTGTGGTGTGGGGGTGCCAGAGGCCTAGGCTGTGCCAAACACGTGACAGCATGTGTGTGAGTCAGGAAAGGGTGTGGGTTAGATGGGCCATGGAGAGTTGCCATGTGTGTGTGTGCATGTGTGTGTTGGTGACCTGCATACGACAGTGCTGTTTGAGTGTGTGCGTGTACACAGTCAAGCCCAGTGCTAGTCCTACACATGTGTATGTTGGACAGCTGTGGACTGTACATGGTAGAGTGGACAGTTCACCATCTATGGCCATGAACACATGAACTGGCTCTGCCAGGAGTAGCTCTGGCACCACCATGCCCAAAGTCAGATGCAGTGCTAGTAACTGACAGTAACTGCAAAATGCTGGAGATCTGTCCCCCATGGGACCACCCAGGAACAAGTGCTCATGGCCTACCACATCATGGTGTGGAAAGTACACTTCCCTCTGTAGTGCTGTAGATACTGCCGGTACAAAAGCATGACTGTGCATAGCCACATGGCTTCCCAGCAAATGGTGTTGCTGACCTTTGTCCATGTGTCCAACGCCCAACTCCAACCAGATGTTCCAGCACAGACACTGTGCGGTCAAAGACAGACACTGTCACAGCCCACCATCTATCCACTACAGCAGTGAACTGATCCAGGGTGTCCCCAATGCAGTTGAGGCAATCACAGATGTCAGACTGTGCTGCATCCATAGCCCTAAGCATCCATCTAGTGGTGCCTTCAGAACGAGCCTGTGCCTCCATGATGCACTGAAACATGTGGCGAGTGACCCGTGATGTGACATCTGCAACAGGTGGTGGATGGACAGCAGTCCTCCTATGGTCACCCCTGTCAATCCACCTGTGTTGGACCTCACCAGCTCTCTGGCTATGGCTAGTCTACACTCACTGATGTATAGTTGTCACACTACCCTGTTCAATGTCCCCACCCTCTGACTGTCCAGTATCTCTGGCCACTGGGGACTGTGTGCAGTGACAATGGAGGCAGAAGAGGGATGTCAACCTCTGGGACAGATTCAGACACTGATAACCCTGCCTATACCTCACTATGGCCACCATCAGCAGCAGCATCCAGTGACACACTGACATCAGGTTGTGAGGGGAACAGACTCCAACCCCATGGTTACCTGTGAGAAACAAAACAGAAGCAGTACATTACTACCTGCACTATTATGTATGATAATCCGCACAGACTCATACAGATGAGGATCCACAACTGCATTACAAGTCCCATATCTTCACATCTCTGCTCCCATGCACAATAGACAAACTCACAACAACATACACAGACAAGTCAGTCCCATTATAACATGCACTTCAGCTACATCCAGTAAATGTTGCCAATACAATACACCTCTAAGATATTCAATATGACAGGGTATGTGATAGAAATAAGCATAAAACCCAGTGCACCTATATTGAGAATGATATGTCAGTAGTAGTATCACTGCCTCAGGTATGTACCATCTCCCTGTTGTGTTTGAACAGGCATCTTGGAGTACTTGCCTCATGTATAGCAGGCTGCATAGTCACTCATAAATGTAAGTGGAAATGTTTTAATGTTTGTACAATTACACACCTGTGATTACCCAGTCTATGCACTGTAGTTAACTGTTCCAGAAAGGAACATATAAATATCCTATTCTGGCTGAGCACAACAGGTGTACATAGGGCAAAATGGCAGCCCTTAACTTTCTTAGGGTATATATGATCCTTAAAACAACAGTATCACACTTACCAGGTACAGGACCATGGACGTGGGCCACATCTGGTGGACCTATGAAAATGTCTAGCAGAGGCATTGTCAGCACCACTAACTGTTGCAGCACTACAAGGTAATTTGTGCATATATCCGCATGTACAGTAGCTACTGTGATAATGGCTATGATGGTGACATTCTGAGTATGTGTGCAAAACTGAGCATAAGTCCCAACCCCCCCCCCCCCGCCCAATGCAGCTAGACCTGACACCCATTAAAGGTATGTACAGCCTGCCATAATGACTGATACAGTATTACACTGGTGATCACAGTAAGTTTACCTGGATGCTCCCCTCCTGTGGCACTGTGGCACCCTCCTCCATGATGTATGGCGTGATGAATGTCTGGGAACTGTTGGTTGTTCCTAGATTCACCAGGAATTCCTCTGTGGCCAAGAGTAGTTGTTCCATCGCAGCCCCTCCACCAGTGGTGGCACAATCCCTGGCAACAGTAGCTGCCCTTTATTGTACAGCATGTATCATTATCTGTGGCCCAGCATCAGATCTGCTCATAGGTCCTGTCCAGTTGGCCAATCTGATTGACAGCCCGCACAAGGTCTGCCCACAGTGTTGCCTGCTGTTCCCAATTGTGCCCACCCCTGGACAGCAAGATCTGATGGTGGTTTCCCGGTCCATCCAGTATAATACCATCCTCCGCAGTTGAGAAGGGTGTGTGTCTCCTACGGTACATGGTTACTGAAAGACAACAAGAGAGGAACATATTGCAGAACCAGATACATGGAAGTCCACTATGTACAGATTCAGCACACCCATAATGGCCTGCACTATCCACTGCTCCCTCACACGTCTTACCCCCACAGTCTGGCAATACACTACATGTGTGGTTATCACCAAGATAGTGTGTGCCTTGACAGATTCTGCTGTATGTTCCTACACCCATCACTGCAGTCTACTGTGGTGAGTCCCCTATGGGCAAACTCCCACTAATATGTCATGCAGCTGCTGTCAGATAAATAGCAGTGCGCTATTACAATGACTATATGGGAACAGTCCAGCAACACCAGTGTGCCACGATGTCAGACAGCAATGCAAACCTGCTGTAGTATATGTTCCCTGTAGGCATCATACCTCTCATCTATGCAGATGTTTGTATACTGTCATTTGCACATAAACTTCTGGATTTTTGACAAATGGTTGGCCAATCATTCATGGCTGATGTCAGAAAATAAAGACAGACATCTGAGTTTCACAAGTCATACCATTCAGAACAGAGTTATGCTACAGTAATATCAGTTTAGTCTATTCACGTTCTTAGTTTGTACGAGCAATACATAAACATCATCACTGTGCTTTGGCCTTTGTCCCCCATTAATTATGACTTTGTTCTGAGTTCTTGCCGTAGGAGGTTGACAGGTATGTTAGGCATAGCTCTCAACCAAACAGGGACAAATGTCAACAGAAACAGGGACTCATCCAGAGTACATCAGGGACATTCAGGGAAAGTTTTACAATGTTAGAACTAATTATGTGAGACATGGACAGAATGAGAGGAGGTGAATTATAGTACATTGTTTGACATTGCAGGGGTGTACACCCTCCCTTATCGTCACCATGTACTACGTGCAATCCACTAGCTTTCCAACAACAGCTGACCATTGTCGGTGGGATTGACAGGGACAGAGTGGAGATGTGATTGAAATCAGGGACAGCTGAGAGACATGCATCTAAGTGTAGGACAGCAGAGTATTATTGACGTCATCACCATAAATCTAAGACAAGCTTACTGCTGTAATCCCTCTTCCCCTACGTCCATCCTCCCATCTGCATCCTGTTGTATGGAGAAATCTGTTACATACCTGGTGGAGTGCATTTCTCCTTTGTTGAACTCTGCTTCCAATAATCTTTTGATAATATACCCTGTGTGTGTGTTAAGTCTCATACAGACCTGTTCCCCATAACCAGCTGTTTGCCTTTTTAAGGTACTGCTCATTAGCAGGTAATTGCCTCTGTTCCAATCTGTGGCTCAGAATTGCTAATTGCAGCCAAAACAGCTGTTTTCCAATATCATTAGCAAATGACATGCCACCACAGTGCAATATATAAAGCCTTCATGTAGGCCATGGCCCCTGTCTTAGTTTTTGAGATGGGCATTACTGAGGTGTGGAGACTACAGCATCGCAGAGGGTAGGCACAAACACTGCCCACTGTAGAGACTTATAAAGTATGCCCACAATTTTGCCTCATATGTGTGGTCAGTGTCCCATAGCATTGTGGTCATCTGGCAATGCACTGGCAATCAGTGTGGACTGAGCTCAGTAAAGGAAGACACAGGTGTATGTCACACTTCATACCTAGACTATGCATGCTACTGCAATAGCTATTATTCTATCAACTTACTATCTTTGCAGGGGCAAACTGTTAAACATGTTCCTATCTCTGGGTCTTTGCCCCCCATTAAGTATGGCTGTGTCTGGATCCCTTGCCCTAGGGGGTTGGGAGACATGGTAGGTTTGTACCAGCTACCTTTACATACAGCTGTGCATGCACAGCCTACAGCACATAGGGGGGAGTGTGAACACTTTGGTGGGCAGCAAGTTGTATGTATAACTGTGCCAGCTGTGTCAGGCCTGTCGTTATGGGAGAGCTGGGCAAGGGTATTGTATACAGTGCAATCGGGGCATGTGCTTAATTTATGTCTGTTATGCAACAGTGCGACTAACAGAGTAACAGGAGACATATAGTTAGGCTGTATGGATATGTGCATTGTGTCTCTGCCTGCAGGCCTTTGACTTGCAAAACTGGGTAGCAGTTAATTAAGTAGCAGTACCCTATGGGTAGTAAGATTGCATGACTCAAGTTATTACCTGCTGTCTTCACGATAATGTAATTGAAGTGTGACACAACACTGGATTCTAACACAGGACTGTGTGTGGCAAAATGTAGAGCCTGCAAGGCATTTAACAGACTGTGCTACTGAGACACCACAAAAGCATGTGTATTTGCAAGATATATGTGCACGTATACAGGCTGGGAGAAACATTTCTACATCTATGAGTATGTGAGTGGCTTTATATGGTTGTATTTCAGTTGTACTTGTACTTTGCTATTGCTGTCTTAGCAAGTGTCTTTCCACAAGTTGCAGATAAAAGGGCAAATCTATCTGCTATCACAGGCCTTACATACATCTACTAGTATGCCTTCATTATTATTTATAATTGCACCAGAGTGCAGGGTACACTCCCAGTTTTCACATTAGTTTTTATTTCAGTTACATGCATAATGACTGTAAGTAGCAAGCAGTATGTTTTATTAGGCAGAGCTGTATAGTTGAGAGGGGCTCGGGGTTCAACACATGGTAGAGGTGTTTATTTTCTACATGTGAGCAACAATGTAATAGACACATATAGACATGAAAGCTCTTTAAAGCTCATTTAAGCTGAGCTAAGTGAAGTGGTGCAGCGTGCTGCTCTGCACAAATCCACACAAACCCGTGCTAAAACAATATAAAGAAAAGAAAAAGGGGTGATAGGAAAGTGGTGAAATGGGTCCGAGCAGGGGGAAAAACAATATGAAAGGCAGGTAGGGATGTGTAGGACGGGTCCATAGCTATCCATTAATTCTACAGCAACAGTGATGCATTTTGACAGGTTTTGCAGATGAATTTTGACTTTCAAACCCAAGAGAGAGGGATGAGGGCAACATAAATGTGTTGTCAAGCCAATTGGATCAATATAGTTGTGTTCAGTGAACATGTGTGTGAAATGGAGAGCTATGTATGGGGCAATATTTTTTATGGAACAGGTGTCCATTTTTTTTTTTACGGAGAGATTGGAATGTTGAGGAAAGGACATAGGTGAATTATGGGGAGGCAAGTTGGGAAGGAGAGGATGCAATAGCAAACAGACAAGACAGCAGACAGGGGCAGTGTGTGACACATGATGGGGGTAAACACCTTGGATGGGGAGAATGTTGTGTAATCAGAGTCACATGTGCCTCCAGATGGCAGCAGCATGACTGACATCCCTACCCGTGGCAGTCAACACTGCTCCTTCACTGCCCCGAAGGTGGCTCTGCTGGATGCTGGGTGCCGGGGCCAGCCTGCCCCAACAGGTTGGCCAGTGTGCCCTCAATCTGGCACTGTTCATAGGTCTGATGAATGATCCTGCGCACCATGACTGGCAGTTTATGTTGGGTGATTGCAGACCTTCTGCCACCGCTCCCAGGTGGAGGCCATGCCCCATCCCCTGAGATGGTTCCACCCAACACTGCAGGTGGTGCAGGGGCAATGAGGTGCACCACCTGCCTGGGTCAAGATATGGTAGGAACTGGTGCCACAGCCAGTTAAGGCAAGGTAGGCAGATCAACGGAAACTGGCTTACCCTGGCATGCTGTGGTGATGGAGGTATGGCAATACGTATAAGTTAAATATGAACAAAGCATAGTTAGTAATAACAGCATGCCAGAACAGTGGAAATAACCCAATTACACATCAATGCACATTATGTGAAACACAACAATAAATGACAGAACAGTCAGTATGTTCACAGCATGACAGTAACAGTTACAGCATAAGGCCAACAAAATAGGTAATTCAACAAGATATGTTAATATCCAACCATTATAATAAATAACATAACAATAATAATGCACATGCCCCAAAATACAGTTAATTTAACAACATATGTTAATAGTAAACCATAACCAATAGATAATAATAAATAAATGAAGATGAGGGGTGGGGGAGAGAGAAAAACAGTCCATTAATACCATTATAGGCTATTTACTTGACAACAGTACTACTATCTACTCTATGGGTCTGTTCTTTCTTTATATGTACAAGTCCCCTATAGCTGTTGTAGCATGTACTTGCCTATCAAGCTATTCACATGGGACAGTATGGGCCAAGCAGTAACAACTGTGGGTACACAACTACACAGAACACTTGCACATCAGGTGGACCTATATAACTACCAAGGTGTACTTTGGGCTGATGTAGTGATACTTTGCAATTTAGGTAATCATTCCGATGGTAATCCTGTGACAGACAGATTATGCACTACTAATTACATTACGTGACAGCATGACACTTGAGAGATGTATGTGCACAGTGCAGAAACTAAACAACTATCATGCCTTGCTTGGCAAGCATGATGATAGAACCCAATAGCAGCGACTGCAGAGGACATCTGCATGAAATCTATGAAATGACTGCAGCAACTTTGAACAGATACTCCAGACATACAGCCACACCATGATTACACATTTTATTTATTTCATTTTATTTTATTATCATTATATTTATTTCCTTTAGGTTATCTGTACTTTCACATTCTTGCTAATGATTTTAACAATATGTGACATAATATGGACTACCTCACCCATTTACCTATAGTTCCTGTGGAGAGACAATGTGTAAACATTACGTGACTGATACTGTAATGTTTAGTGATACATAGCACTGGATTCAAACATTGGTCTGTATGTGGCAAAATGTACTATGGAGAGAACATTTAACAAACTGAGCTACTGCATCGCTACTGACTGATGTCTACCTAGGGCTCACCTGGAACCAATATATGACTTGGTAGTAGTACTGCAGTTTTATACTAGACTGCAGTGAGACTAGAACACACATGCATGAAAATCTATACATTAGCATATAGAATGCAGGTGTACAAAATTATATTGTTATTGGTTTGAAATATCTGTGAAGTCAACAAACAATATCGGATCATGGAGTGAGCTACCTCACCCATATGCCTTGCTTACCTGCTGATTGTGGATGATGGAGCATTATGTGAACAATATTGGCCTAGAAACAACATTGAACAGTACTGTAGGTGTTAAATAAGACATTTGGCAGCTATTATATTTGCATTCTACAGCTATTACAGTGTTATACTTGACTGCAGCACCTTACCTTACAGCCTGAATGCATACAATTGTACTGTAATGGTTAAATCAAGATAATCCTGATGTACACAATTTACCTTGGTATTACTGGTGTTGGTTCATGTGTTATTGCAGAACAGTTGGCATTACTGATTTCTTGAACAACAACTCTAATTCCACATGTATTACACTACAGACCTTATTGTATATACTTTAATGCAGTTTCTGGTACTTTCTGAGTTTTATTGGACAACAAGTTGTTGTTATTCAGGTCTTGAAATTCACCTCTACTTCCACAGTTATTGCACTACAGACTTTGTTGTATATACTTTAATGCAGCTAATGCTTAAACTTAACATTTAAATAAATAATTAATTGCATCCAGTTTCTATTTTTAGATGTCTGGCAGGTGTCTTGGTGTCACTTAGCATTGCTGCACTCCGTGCTGTGCAAACATGCTTTTTAAAAAAAAAAAAAGAAAAAAAGAAACACTTAAAACAATGAAATAAACATTGACATAATACAATTGATCAGTGCAGGGAGAATCTTACTCAACTGCAGACACAGTTGGCACTACATTCCCTGCAGTGATTCAATAACTGTGTTCCATGGCTGTCCCTCAGCAATGCTCCATAATTAATATGCAAAGCGCACTGCTGATGTGCAACCATGTACATGGACACAGTAACATTCAGTGTAGGTGCTACACTGTGCCTACACAGATTTTATTAAATCCTGGGGCATGTTTTTTTCCTTTCCTCAGAGTTGATACCTCCTCAAAAGAAGTATACTTTGAGAGTGGAAGTTTGTTGAAAAAGCTTCAGCATTGTGCATAGAAGACCCATAACCCTTTCAAAAACATATACATCAAAAATAGAATAACTTTCATGTGTAGAGATGGTCTGGTTTACTGGCTGGTGGTAAGCAAAGTATGGTACATTAGTGTACTGTTAGTCAAAGAAAATCCAAATAATGTCACATTAGTGGGAAAGGTTTAGCAGAAGCAGGTGAGCATGGATTTATATCTCTGAATCTATCTTTGACTCCCAGTTCATTAATATAAACATATCAACCACATCACTTGCAGAACCAATTACTTGTGTTAAACTCAGACCACAGACATAAAGAAATAAAGAAATGTTCTCCTGGCACTTAAGATTTTGCAACCTTGCAGTAAGTATATATCGAGACGTAGGAGTTTGGGAGGTATACAGGGACTTTCCTCTGAAAAAAATGCTTTTTTTGGGTTCTGTGGTATAGGTTTAAGCATGGACCCCATTTTAAAATTGTGATAGCAACATACCTCTTCACTGTCCAGATTTTTGCCTCATATTTTTCATATGTTCCTTAGAAAATTTGTGTTTTCCTGGCAAATTACTAAGGGTTAAAGTCACTAAATAATGGCATACATTTAAGTTTCAGATTTCATATCATTCAGAATATGCAACATTTTAAGTTTATAAGAGCACTATTTAAAATCTGTCATTATTTTGGGGCCATTATACCCCTTGTCCAGAATTCAGGTATTAATGAAATATATCAATAACACCATATTGAAGTTGAGGGCAGCTAAGCTGTAATTGTGGTAGTCACAATGTTTCAATATGCATTTCTTTTGTAATATTTTTTAATATTTTTCATAATTATTTCTATACATATGTTTCAGTTCTCCAAAACAATGAGTACCAAGGTCACACAAAACAACTGATCAGTAAAAAACTAAAAGAAAATCTAGCCAATCTAGACCTTTCACTGTGTGATACCTTGAAATGTCTTGCATTAGATGCAACATGGGATATGTCCACAGCTAGTGGGGTTTGACTTTGCTGGCCTGAATTTGTCCATAACAGACTTAAAAGAAAAAGTCATGCCCTGGGATTCATTAAACTCCATGCAAAAATAGTGCTATTCCTGCATGGAGCAGATCGTGCCAGTGCAGCACAGCAGTGTGTCTTGTATATTCATGAAGGCGCACTGCTGTATAACTTGCACATGCACAATCTGTGAATGAGTGCAGGGGACATATCAGAGCATCACTCACACAGTACACATGCCCCCTGCACTCTAGAATTGCCATAAGGCAATTCTAAAACAACTAGCAGTGGCCACGGACACTATCACAACATAACAGTGTCCACAAACAAAATACATTAGAATACACAAAGAAGCACAACCCCTCACTATGGTCCAGCACAGATAATGTCCAAAATGGTATGCCAGTGTACATGCTAGCATACCAAATAAGCAAGCATGTTCCTGAGAGGAACATGTAAAATAATACCCCCTGTATGATGCAGTAGTCCAGATGTCCTGCCCTAAGAGGCAGAAAGCAATGTATATACCCCTAAAATAAATAAAAATAAAACACGTTTATTTTTTTTCCATCCCCAATAAAGTTTAAGCATTGCTGAGCATGTGTGTGTTGCGCAACTGTGTATAGCAAAGCTTAAACATCCAAAGGAGCTAAATAAAAATATACAGCCAAAGTAGTCAAAGTGAAATAATGTAGTGGTTAGAGCTTTCACTTAGCATGCCGTCTTTCATGGTTCAAGCCCCAGTGCAGTCCATTTTTTTATATGTGAAAATAGCACTAAAAGTATCTTATTTTATAAATAGGTAGTGAATAATATATATTTGTTAACCAGTGTAGTGTAGCAGGTCCAAATGTGAAGTGTCAGTGTAGTACAGATGTGAAATCCCCATATAAACACAAGTGTCCCATACAGTATAGCCACGCAAGAATATAATAGGTTCATAGGTTCATAGATTAGTACTAAGCTAACTGCCCTTGCGAGCCATTTTAAGCCTAGCCAATTATCCCTTGTGAGATTCAAACCCTACACCTTGTGTTTGTAAGGCAAATACCTTAACCATTAGGCCACCCTCGCACATAGGGGGATGTTATGGAAGGGAAACGTGCATATCATAAGATGTCATTAAGAAGAAAATAACCCCACAATCCTGATAGTCCATAAAATGAAAGCTGAACAATGCTAAATTGTGCTCAGCTATGCATAACCAGAGTAAGCATTGCT